>NW_005355115.1:7679-15855 GCF_000412655.1 Myotis brandtii
TATGGACATTATGTCTACTCTTATAATGTACTAAGGACATAGCATTACTTCTGTGTTTTTCTTACAAAGAATTCATAATCTTAATTTAATTATCAAGGAACATCAGACAAATCCCAACTGGGAGACATTCTGCAAAATAATTGGCCATTTTTCTTCAAACATGTCATGAAATACAAAGAAAGACTGAGTATCTCAGATCTGAAGAGCCTTACGAGACACGACAACTAAATGCAATATGGAATCCTAGATGGAACAATTTGGACAGCTGGCAATTGAGTAGGTTCTGTAGATTACTTAACAGTATTATATCAGTGTTAATTTCCTGCTATGTTGTATGTTGGTTAAATAAACTATTAACTTTTGTGCAAGAACTTTCAGTTCTTTTTTGCAACTTTGTCTATGTCTAAAATTATTTCAAAATTGAAAGTTCAAATTAAACAAAATGTAAACTATTTTTACATTTAATCAAAACTCTTTTTTGTTCATATGCAGCTACAAAATTGTGACATATCTTTTAATAAGTACACTATAAATTATATACTGAATTGTCTTTATACTATACAGAAGTATTTTCTTGGAAACAATTTTAGAGATGATTCTTTGTTCAAAATATTTTTCAAATACTTTTTCTGGAATTGAGAAAAGAGCAGATTATGTAGCACAGAGAATATTACTTTATTTTAAAAGTTGGGGATATTTCTAGTATTATTCAGATAGGATAGATAGATAGATAGATAGATAGATAGATAGATAGATAGATAGATGATAGATGATAAATAGATAGGAAGACAGATGGATGATGGATAGTTAGATAGACATATATAATGGTAAATTAATGAATATATACTCAAATATTCATTCCACCATCTTGGCTCCAAAATAAGCACATCTGTTTTTAAATATTATAATCATCCACAAAGAGTAAATTTTTCTACCATTTAGGATATTAAAAATAAAGTTCACTGCAATAATTCTCAAAGAAAAGTCACAAAATATTTTGGGGTAATGACTGGTATTGGAATTAATGTGCAGATTTCTAAAGTGACAGCCTTTAAGAGAGGTAACACCCATAACTTCTGCCATGTTTATAAAATTGGTTTCATTCAAGGTTTAGTGATAGACACTTTAAAGACCCAGGGGTACATCCTGAAAGCTGTAATTCAGCAGTGCCAGGCTAAAGTGCTCCGCTGACTTGTCCAATAGGACCTGCCCTACTATAATTGCTATGATTATGACATAAATCAGTACAGCTGAAAATAGTTTACATTAGTTGGTTACATTTGAAAAGGACAAAAGAGTTACGAATAAAAGCAGTAACTGAATGCTCCTATAAAAATCTATATTACAGCTTCCTCTACCCAATAAAATGGGAATGACTAGCTTTGGCGTTTCAATTATTGCATAAGAGCATTTCTAGGGTATTAACAACTAGCTGGCCATGGCTTTTTTTGTTTCATGGCATAACATTGTTTATTTTTAGAATAATAATCATGTTTTATGCCACTTTCGCCATTAGTTTTTCCCTTTTGCCCTCATCAATCTTGGTAATTCTTATGGGAAAAATCTACTTATCAGCTTTTTAATAGTTTCAGTGTGTCAAACATCAATTTAGTAATACTTACATGCTGGAGAACATAATTATTAATTAACTCAATTAATTTTATTAATTCAACATAAGTGCATATTTAAAAAATATTGCCATTCTTTTTTCTTTCTTTTTTTGTATTGATTTTGTTCTCTATAAAATGTATAATTATATTATTACAAACACCACAAAAATCTTCTTGAGATCTCATTCATTTCTACTCAGAATGCATTTACTCATCATTCTTTATGATATAAAATAATTTTTAATATTCTCTCAAAAAGATGTTTTTTAAAACATAACAAGAAATGGTACAATTCTATACTGGTTTGAAATAATATTAAGTTGAAGCACATTATGTCTTGCCTCATTGATTATTCGGTTTCAAAGTTCAGGTCTGTTCTAGAACAAGATCTGCAAATAGTATCCACTATTTTGAGCTCTACACGTAACTAAAAAAACTTGAGTCATTTAGTTAGTGAAAATAATAGCTCATATTCCAAAAGTGCTTTATGATTTAGAAGAAATGTATAAGAAAGCTAAGTCTCAGAAAAGTAAATGCTTTATCCAAGATTATGCAAGTATAAAATGAAAGAGCAAGCATTAAATTTGTCTCCTAATTTCAGCATTTTCTTCCCTTCCCCCCCCACCCCTCCCGGCGTAACACAGCGGACTTGATAAGGCAATTGACAACTCTTCTAGGGTATCCTTCTTGAGTAATAAAAGCATTCAAGGGACAATTTGGCTAAAGAACGTATTTTCCTAAAGAAAAAAGCATTCTATAGCTAATATAGTCAAGTTAGAGGTTTTATACTCCAGATGTAAGCATTATAATGAACTAGAGATCAAACCTCACTCAACATTTGCAGCTGGATTTGAGGACTCATATCCCTCTAAGGCTGCATAAACTTGCTTAATTCAGGATATTATTGGATATAGTAGCATTGCACAAGAGCTGCATGCTCTGAGCTCAGAAGTTGGAAAAAATTAAGCTTAATTACTTGAAACTATTATAAAATTCTTCACTTTATCTTTTTTTAATATCTTGCCATAAATTCTACTCTGCTTGATATTAATATATCCACAGTTGCTTCCTTCCTTTCTTCTCTCTTTCTTTCGTTTTTGTTTTTTATTACTACATTTATTCATGAAAAAAAACCAGACAATTTTGGGGGCAGATCTGGGGGCTCCACTCCCTTGTGACTCTGTCCCTTTCAGGATAATCTGCCCTAACCTACTGACTCTTTCTCCACCTTAACTCTGTCCTTTGACGCCTCAAGCTTACATGCCTGCAATTTTCTGAAACCAAGTTATGCGTGAATAAGGAGGTCTTCTCAGGCTAAAAGCAAGGAACTCACAAACCCTTCGCATTTCAATTCTGCTTTCAAGGGTAAACTCTTGTGCAGTTTCTGTTTGCTTTTCTTTCTCTCCGATGCCTGGAAGGAGTTGGGTTTTATGGCTCTTATCTTTAGGAGGATTAGTCCATCCAACCAGGCTAGCTACTCTGCTATTACCAGAAGCTGAAATGCCAGTATTTTTAAATCTAAAGAAATTTTCCTGTAAAACATCAAGGTCCTAAAATAAGTTTCCTCTTTTTCTTTCAGAAATTTTGTTAGCTAAGATGTTGCATTTTCCTGTCTTAAATTTCCTAGGATGTTCTTCTGTTTTCACAGCTATTTCATGGTCCATGGCTTTCAGTCTTTTCAGCATATGGAATGTTCAAGCCATAAAATCACATTTGCGAACACAGAGGAAAATCACATTTATTACATTTCTATTCTGTGATAGGCACTGGACGAAGCATTTTGCATGTTATTTCTTTTAACATACAGCCTGAGCCAAAGTCCATGCTTGACTAGAAACGCGTGGCACTCCAATTTGCTTTCAGACTAGATGTGAATAATAATAATAATAACAATGGTAACAATGATTCTTCTGCCAAATTGCTAGGACTCCTACCCTTGCCAGTAAATCACAGGGTGACTCATAAATCCTCTTTTGTATATTCAAATATTTTTCTCTAGGCAGTCGGTGCCATGCCACCTGCTAATGGCTTTAGATGCTACTTTCCTGTTATTTTTTTTTCAATTATATGAACCACCCTTACAGTGACTTTGGAACTTGCTGCATTGACATCACTCCTTTTATCTTTATACTAGAGGCCCCATGCACGAAGATTTGTGCAAGAATAGGCCTTTCTTCCCCTGGCTGCCGGCACCCGTTTCCCTCTGGCACCCAGGACCTTGGCTGCTTCGCTCTGGCCGCTGCAGCCACCCACCAGGGCGTGCTCCAAGCTGCGCTGCATGGCTGCTCAGAGCACACCCCCACCCCTGGTGTGTGTGTCCGCTGGGGCTGGGGGCAGCACACAGTCCCCTCCTGCCCATCTGCGCACACAGCTCCTCCTGAGCGGTCGTGATGCAGCCTCCTCGAGTGGTTGTGACACCTGGCTAATTTGCATATTACCTGTTTATATATAGAGAGAATTTACAAATGTGCATACTGCTTGTTCTTTGAGAGTATTGTTTCTCCCTAATGGTGCTGAAACTATTTTAAATTTCAAACCACAATGACCTTATTTGTATAATTTGTTGTTGTTAATCCTCACCTAATGATATTTTTTCAATGATTTTTGGAGAGAGTGGAAGAGAGGGACAGGAAGAGAGAGAGAAACCTCAACGTGTGAGAGACACATTGATTGGTTGCCTCCCACACATACTGACCGGGGCCAGGGATCAAACCTACAACCCAGGTTTGTGTCCTGACTGAAAATTGAACCCGAAACCTTTTGATGTATGGGATGACGTTACAATCAACAGAGCCACCCAGCCAGGGCTATTTGCTTATATTTTTACAGCACACCTCGTATTGTTAGCATTTTACTTGGTAAACACTTTTAGATTCTTGAAGAGATTTTGGAAAAATGCCTTCATAACTGACATTAAGTATTATCATCTAACTGCAAAGTAGCCTCCCCTAAGGAAAAATTAATGAATACTATGAACCAGAGAATGATTAAATGCCAGTCATCTGCCTCATGACGCTGCATTGTGATGTCATTTCTTGGGCCTACAGGGAACCTGTTTTACACCCTTTAACTTAGTGTCAACGTCTAGTCTTTTGGGGAGCTGATTGTTGACTGCAAAACTTGTTCAATTCCCCCCCACCCCCTACCCCCTGCTACCAGGTCCTTAGGCACACACAACCTCTGGAGGCTAAAATGTGCATTGCCTCTAGAGTTCTTGCACTTGATATTTTAGGGTTCACCATGGATATTAGCTATAGACATAAATTTTAAATCAGAAGCTTAAAGGAATGATAGCATCAAACTTTTAGGGTAATATGGGTGCTCTACAGAGACCAAAGGATGGGGGGGGGGCGTAGTTATTCAGCCAGGAACTTCCCCTAAATAATTCCACTGCTGATCCAATGCTGCTGCTGGGGTCTCTGATTCCTTGACCACCTCACCACTAATGAGATGTTCATCCATTCAACAATGTCCTCAAATCACCAAAGATCACACAACATTGCTTAGTAACCTTGTAATTTTCTTATGATGCTTGATTTTCCACTGTCCAAAAGGACTATTTCACATTTTCCGTCCTGCTAACAAGGCTACCTCCCATTTTTCCCTCCACCCCAGCAGATGGCATTGACTCCTACTTTGTTAGGGAAATGGAGCTCCACAAAAACCTAGATGTAGCCACACACCTGCATCTCTTTCATCCGTAACAGCTCCGCTTCCATAGCAGAGATGAAAGCCGGTCTGTGCTCCTCTCAAAGGCTCACATCTTCTCTGATTCGAATCCCATTCTTCTCTCGGGGAACCTGTCTGTCCTTCAGTTTTCTCCCTTGTATCCCGCAATACCAATTTCTCTCTCTAGTGGATCATTCTCAATAGCTTCATACATATTATTCATGCCTACTTTAAAGAAAAATATAAACACACACAAAAAGTCCTTTCATATCATATTCAGCTACAAGCCTCAATCTTTCAGAACAGCAAATGAATAAATATAACTGCAAATGATCCTTCTCATGGCAGATTTAACACCATATCTGCTGGTCTTTATACTGCCTGTTTTCCCTCTTTAGCCATCTTCTCCTTTTCTTGATATACTAGAGGCCCGGTGCATGAAATTCGTGCATGAGGGTGTGTCCCTCAGCCCAGCCTGCACCCTCTCCAATCTGGGACATCCCTCTCACAATCCAGGACTGCTGGCTCCCAATCGCTTGCCTGCCTGCCTGCCTGATTGCCCCTAACTGCTTCTGCATGCTAGCCTGATCACCCCCTAACCACTCTCCTGCCAGCCTGATTGATGCCTAACTGCTCCCCTGCTGGTCTGATTGCCCTTAACTGCCCTCCCCTGCCAGCCTGATTGCCTCTAACTGTCCTCCCCTGCAGGCCTGGTCACCCCCAACTGCCCTCCCCTGCCAGCCTGATCGCCCCTCACTGCCCTCCCCTGTTGGCCTGGTCACCCCTAACTGCCCTTCCCTGATGGCCCGATTGTGCCCTCCCCTTGGCCTGGTCACCCCTAACTGCCCTTCCCTGATGGCCCGATTGCCCCTAACTGCCCTCCCTTGCTGGCCTGGTTGCCCCCCAACTGCCCTACTCTGCCAGCCCAGTCACCCCTAACTGCCATCCCCTGCAGGCCGGATCGCCCCTAACTGCCCTCCCTTTTAGGGCTTGTCCCTCCCAACTGCCCTCCCCTGCCGGCCATCTTGTGTCCATATGGGGGCAGACATCTTATGTGTTTGAGTGATGGTCAATTTGCATATTACTCTTTTATTAGATAGGATTAATGTTAGGGTGTGTCCAAAGCTGTTCTGGGCCTCTCTACTTCTATTTTATTTATTTTTTCCAAAAAATTATATTGACTTTAGAGAGAGGAAGAGAGAGAAGAAACATTGATGTAAGAGAGAAACATCTATTGGCTGCCTCCTATATACACCCTTACCGGGGATTGAACCCACAACCCAGGTATGTGCCCTGACCAGGAATCAAACTGGGTTCCCCTCAGTGCATGAGATGAAACTCAACCAACTGAGCCACATCAGCCAGGACTCTATTTCTCCTAATTTAAATGATACCTACATATCAATGAACCCCAAATTATTCTCTCTAGCATAGACCTTTCACATATATAATCTTTATAAAACTTCTTACTTCTAACTTAACATAGCCAAAAGGGAACACCCATCCTCTATCACCAACAAGTCCTTCCTTCTCAGTAAATACTATTACCTGATATGCAGTATTTCAAGTAAAACATGCAAAGATTATTTTTGATTCTTCTTTTTTTTCCACCTCAATAACACTGTAGACATCTGGCTAACTAGACTAGACGGCAGGTACAGTTTTTGACCAAGGAGAGGCAGGCATTAGCTTAGATAAAAATCAGACTATTTTCTTTGGCCTTTTTTCAAGGCCAGTCCTCTAGAATAAACCTTTTCAATTCTGCCTCCATACCATGAGCAAGATTCAATAAACAAAGATTGCAGGGAATATTGCAGTAAGTGGGGAAAGCAAGTCCATTTGTCCCATCATAGGCTTATTTACTATATATCTCTTATTAATATTCAATATATTTTTTCAGTTTTAAATTTTTATTGGCTGATAAAGAGCTGCCACATTTTCTCCCCACTTCATGCTGCTACTCCTGAATTTAACTTGCAAAGGGGAGCAGAGTCCAAACATTGTATTTAACAAAATTTAAACAAGTGGGGGAAATGCTTATGGTTAGAAAATAAAACTTATCTGTCTCTCAGAGAAAACTTTTCCTTGTACCTCATATTATTAAAATACAGTTTTGTTTTCAGATACAGCTTCACCTGGATCAATGCGGGCCAGATGGTCCTGCCCAGGCTGCTTGTTCTGGGAAGTGAATGAAGGAGGGAGCCTGGATCACTCGGAGAACACAGTGCGACACTCACATTACAAGTCTCCAACCACATCAACACACACACACCCTCTTAGTTTTATCCTAGTCCCTTTTTAAATATGCATCATTTTGTTTTGGGGATTGTTTTGGGTGTTGGGTGGTGTTGGATATGTTGTTGCCTCAGCAATGTGACTAGAAACTCAAAATTATAATTTGTTGGTTTTTATTTTCCTCAGTTCTGAGATATGCTTATTTTCTGTTCTTTTTCATTCTTATTTTCACGTTCAAAATTATAGAGCTGTCTGCTTTGATTTATGAGATACAATGTACATATAAGCTCTATGTCAGAGTAAGAAGGTAGAAAATACACTGGGAGTCAGAAAGTCGCGTCTCTGCTTTTGTACAGACCTGACTGCTTTAAAGAATGTAATTGTGTGTTCACGTCCAAGTTTTCTTATCTCTGCCTGAACTTTCACAGGACTAGTGTGAACGTAAGAGGACAAACATAAGCAAAATGTGCCAACATGAAGATCTGCATCAAGATTGCCATGGGAAAAGGCAACATTTGTTTCCCTATCGGCCCTGACTCTAAGCAGCCTAGATCTGTCCTAATTCTTTATGACTTTTCTATGTATATTTTACTAGAGGCCCGGTGCACAAAAATTTGTGCACTGGGGGGGGGGGGCCCCCCCCCCCACCCTGTGCCCCCTCC
>NW_005355115.1:16758-29471 GCF_000412655.1 Myotis brandtii
GGCTGGCTGAAGCCCGGCTGACTGAAAGCCAGTTTCTAGGATTTGGTTTAGCTTCTATATTTGCAACATAGTTGCTTAGAGTTGCAGCTGAGAGGCCAGCAGCGGCAGGCAGGGAACACAGAGTTCGCTGTCACTGGAGCAAGCAAGCCTCCCTGTTCGCTTCAGTGCATGGCTGCTGGCCGCCATCTTGGCTGACAGTTAATTTGCATAAGGATATGCTGATTAGCCAATGGGAAGGGTAGCGGTCGTACGCTAATTACCATGTTTCTCTTTTATTAGTGTAGATAATGACATTGTATAAAGAATATACAAATGCACACACATGACTTTGACATAAGCCATTCTAAACCATTTCTTGAAAATGGATGTAAGTTCTAATAAACTGACACAATAATGTATTTGTAGCCAGGCTATTTTGCATGTTTGTTTGTTTTGTGGTGTGGTTTTGTGTTTTTAGTTTTGGTTTTTTTAAATATATTTTATTATTTCAGAGAGAGGAAGGATGAGGGAGAGAGAGATAGAAACATCAATGATGAGAATCATTGATTGACTGCCTCCTGCATGCCCACTACTGGGGATCGAGCCCGCAACCCAGGCATGTGCCCTAACCGGAACTCAAACCCTAACCTCCTGGTTCATGGGTCAACACTCAACCACTGAGCCACATTAACAGGGCTTTTATGGAGCGGGGCGGGGTTCATGTGTGTGTGTGTTTTTTGTGTGAACAGAAAATATATTCTGTGGCCAGCTTACATATTGTATTCCCCATTCATTTGCCATTCAACTCTCTAACACAGAATTTCTCAACCAAGGCACTATCGACATCTGAGGTCCACTAAATCTTTGTTGTTGGAGCTGTCCTGTGCCTTTTAGAAGGTTTAGTACCTCTCTGAATACGACTCGCCAGATGCCAATAGCAAACATGTAACCCCAGTTTTGACAATGAAAAATGTCTTTAGACACTGCCAAATGTCCCTGGGGTTGGGGGAGAGGGGAGGGCAAAATCAGCCCCCTGGTTCAGAACCACTGCTCTAACAGAATTAAGAATGACTTTCCTTGGATTTGACTTTACTGAGAGTTAAGGAATAAAATATGTTTTACTACCAATTGTATGTGTAAGACAAGGTCAATTGGGGGAACCTATTTCCAAAGCAGAATGGAAAAAAGGGTTAAAACCATAAGGAATCTAAGTATCACTCCATGTGTATATATCCTGTTCCCCATCTTATTGAAAATACATCAAAAACTTTCTTGAATATTTATTATGAACTTAAAAACTTCGTAAGACCTGTATATGAGGTAAGATGAGAAAAAGAACTGCATTTACTTACTGAAAATCTTCTGTGGTTTAGCCTCTATATTTGGTGGTTTTCATATCTTATCTCCCTGGATATGACAAGAAAAGCATGGATTCTATAGAAGACAAACCTGAGTGTGTCCTGTTCAGCCACTCCCTAGTTTTGCAACATTGATCGCATTGTTTTACTTCTCTGAGTTATAATTTCCTCATTTATACGTACCCTATATAATAAAAGCCTAATATGCAAATCGACCAAATGATGGAACGATCAGTCTCTATGATGCGCACTGATCTCCAGGGGGCAAACGCTCAACACAGGAGCTTCCCCCAGCTGCAGGCCCAGGCCAGACAAAGTGGGTGCAAGTGCCCCCCCCAATCACCCTGCCAGTCGCCCTGCCGAGGGAGGTGACCGGTGGCAGCTATGAGGGGGTGGGCCCGGCGAGTGGTGGCATCAGGCCGGCCAAGGCGGGTGCCATCAGGAGCCCCCCAGTTGCCCCACTGGTCACCCCACAGATCAGCCCTGATTGCCAGCGAGGCCTAGGGACCCTACCTGTGCACAAATTTCGTGCACCAGGCCTCTAATAGTTAATAATGTGTCTACCTCATAGGATTATTATGAGATTTAAATGTGACAATGCATAAGCAAATATTCCCAGATGTAAAATAAGAAACATTAGCCTTTCATCGTAGAAAAATCAGACAATTTACAGGTCCTTTAAACTTCTTATTGATTTTAGAGAGATAGGAAGAAAAAGCAAGAGAGAGAGAAACATGGATTGGCTGCCTCCTTCATGCCCCCCCTGGGGATTGAGCTCAAAACATGGGCATGTGTCCTAACCAGAATCAAACCCACTACTTCCTGGTGCATGGCACAATGCTCAACCAACTGAGCCACATTGGGCAGGACTAAACTTCATGTTTTTTAAATAAAACTTTAATAATTTATTTTCTTCCACTTATCTAACTTCTTTTTACATACATTACAATTTTTCAAGTTTTCAACCTCAGGAGATTAATGCTGTATGACAAATTCTGTCAGACTAAAACTGATAATGCCCTTTGTTTTATTTGTAGTAACAATTAATGTGCTATTTTGAGATTCAGTGTCATCTGTAAAAACAAAAGTCTGAATACTCAAGCATGGATGTATTTTTAATGCATTCTATGAATAATAATAATGGATTATAAACCAGCAATATGTCAAAGAGGGAAAAGTAGAAATCTCATCATTTCCTCCCTCCTGTTGTTTTTTTTATCTTTGACATTATTATATTTATATAATTTTTCAAAAGAAGAACTTTAAACACCATGTTTGATTTTAATGAGTATAATACAGCCACTTTGAAATGCTTACATTTTATCAATTTTGTTATCACAGCAACACAGAAATAAGCCAAGAGTGATGACCTAATAAAATTACACAGACAACTGCTTGACTCTTATTTTCTCTGTCTCTAGAAAAGCTCAGTTAGATCTGGAAAGGAGGTGTAATATTAAGTTATCTCTTCATATAGGTGATTCTTCACACTAAATTTGTGTAGGGATTCTAACAGCTGAATTTGGATGAAATCTAAATCTTAGATCATTTGAGAAGCAACAGAGCAAATTACACAGGGCATATTATGTTCCAGGGATAAAAGTCCAAATATCTATACTAATAAAAAGGTAATATGCTAATTAGACCAGATAGACCGGACATCCTACCGCTGAGTTCATAATCTCATTGGACATACAAAGAGATCATTTGGTGATACAAGCAAGAATTGCTGTAAGAGGTGGCTATACAAATGAGAGGTTCAACCTGGGCAAGAGATATTGAATGTAGAAAATCAGGTTAATCTTAATACCTTTCCTCCTCTCACCTCTGAATTTCCTTCTTCTGGCTCTTCGCCCTTCTATTCAAAGCTACTTCCATAAAAACAGCATAAATGAAAATTCAGGAGTTAATGTGTAAAGTAAGTTAGGAGAAGAGCCCAAACCTGGAGACTTACCACAAAGTTCTGATAGGAAGAGCTCATATAAGGTTAACAAGTACAGAGAGTTCATACTAGTCTTAGTCAGTTTGGGTGTGTATTTGGCAGTGGAGAGTAAGGAAAAATTTAAAAGAGAAGTTGGTGGGATACTTCCACCTTTTAAGAAGTCAGAAGTAAAAGCTGGTTACAGATGAAGGTAGTTTGTAAACCTGGTAAGAGTTTTTAGGCTTATGTTTTACTCCCAGCCAAATGTTTTCCCTCCCAACTGCACATAATATAGGTGATTAAAACATTATCTACACGTGATGAGATCTTGGCAGGAAAGATTAAAGAAATAGAAACAAAGCTACCATAAAAATTGTGATGAACGAGTAAATGCTCTTACTTTAGTATTGAATGGTATCAAATATATTATTAGTCTATTAGTATGTTTACTACAATAGAAAAATAAATTGGAAAAAATAAATTAAATGCTATAATTTTCATGTTTGCCAGAAAGCCAGCATTCCAGGTGCTTTCAATTATTATCCTCAACAAAGAACTGAAGGCTAGCAAACATTGTTTTAAGATGTGCTCCAATTTTTATTAAATCCCTCTGAGAAAAAATTAAGAAAAAAATATTTGTGGTGTGCAATTGATGTGTCATACATTAAACATTTAGACACACTAAGATCCATTAATTATCCATCACCATCAGTAATGTATAACTCTCTATGCCTGGCTATGCTTTATTTTTGTTGGTCTAAAAATGGAAGCAATAAAATTTACTGCATTTTGTATGCTGCAAAAGGGAATACTTAATATGCTCAGAGCATCATATGAGCATACAGATGCATGAGATATTCCAGTAAGAAAAAATTTACATTATGTCTTTGGCATGTGAATGACAAAGGGGAAATTGCTTCCTACTCTGAATGAAAAAAAATATAGAATTATAGAATTTAAAACTTTAGGATATCATTAAAATGGTTTCCTTGTCAGAAGATGTCTAAAACTTCAGATTTTAGGAAAGCAATCATTTAGACATCATCTCATAGTGATGTCTCAAATCCCACCTCCAACACACAGGTGTAACTATACATTCCATGATTTGTTGTGACTCCTGCCTTTTTATAAGTTGTAGTACCTGTTTTTCATATCATTCAGAGGCAGAAATGCGGTCAAAAACACGGATACAAGAATAGAAGTCTCTGGGTTTACATGCTGGTTCCAGAAACTCTTACTTTTAAGACCTTGGAATTAACCTTTCTGTGCCTTAGTTCCTTCAGATGTTAAATTAAAGTGATAAGGCATTTACCTCAGAGGGTTGCTGAGGCTTCCAGTCAAGATGGCAGTGTAGGTAAAGGCAGTACTCGCATCCTCCCACAACCACATGAAAAATACAACTAAACTACAGATCAACCATCACCCACAAACACCTGAAATCTAGCTGAATGGAAGTCCTACAACTAGGGATATAAAGAAAACGCCACATAGGGACTGATAGGAGGTGCAGAGACATGAATTGGCTCCCACACCCACAAGTGGCAGCTAATAATTAAGAGGGATATCTTGGCTGCAGAGGTCCCCACTGAGAACTGAGGGGTCCAAGCCCCATAACAGGTTCCCCAGCCCAGGGTACCAACAGTGCTGGGAAGAGAAGTCCTCATAACTTCTGGCTATAAAAACCAGTGATGATTGTGGCTGAGTGAGACAGAGAGCTCCTGGAATCCCAGGTAGTTCCTCTTAAAGGACCCACGTATGCCTGGCCAGTGTGGCTCAGTGGTTGAGGGTTGACATATGAACCAGGAGGTCACAGTTCAATTCACAGTCAGGGCACATGCCCAGGTTGCAGGCTTGATCCCCAGTAGGGGGCATGCAAAAGGCAGCTGATCAATGATTCTTTTTCATCATTGATGTTTCTATCTCTTTGTTCTTCTTCCTTCCTCTCTGAAATCAATAAAAATGTTTTTAAATCATTTTTTTAAAAAGGACCCACCTCTGGATTTACTCTGACTCCCTCCCTCTGAATTCCAGTCCTGTGGCAGCAGCTGGGAAGGCAGCAGGACATACTGGAAAGAAGTAAATTGTCTGGCATCAGAATATAGCTCGGGGACCAGCTTTCTCCCAGAAATAATTGCTGGCAGAGGCCACTGTTCCTTTTCGGAGCCCTTCCCCCACAGAGCTGGCAGATGGCTGCCATATCTGAGTCTCCATCAACCGGGCTATCATTGTTCACCCCGCCATGGTGATTCCCTGAGGCCCCACCCCCACCAACTTGTGGGTCCACACAAGCTGTTTCCAGTGGCTTTTTCATAGGAATGGCCTATCTTGGCTCATAGTTCAGACTTTCCTAAAACCTCTCAAATAAGCAGCATATGGCCTCGGCATGCTCCATGGCTCCAGGCCTGGCACCTGTAGCAGCTGGCCTTGGTTCACAGCTTGGCATCTGCTGGGCCCCTCCAAGCCCAACACAAATAGCCGCCATCTACAGATAACTTTGTAGCTCATATCAGGTGCCCTGGGCAGAACACAGATGGTGACTAGCCTTGGCCTGCACCTTTAGGGAGGCCCTACAGCCAGCACACCTGGTAGGCAGCTTCAGACCACCTCAAAGCACCACCCAACCACCTCTACAAGAGACATGCTCAAGGGGTGGACACAGTGGGCACCAGAGCCCCCATTGAAGTAAGTCTTGCTCCATGGGGTGGGCTCCACAGCTGATCCTCCATGGTGGTGGGTGGTCACAGTCAGTCCTTGCAGACAATTGGCCTGGGGGTAAGTCCCTTCCATTGATGTGCCAACAGCAATCAAGACTCAACTACATTAACCAAAGAACTTAAATTCATATATGCCTAACACATGGACACAGACAATAGTGTGACGAAAGCCTGGGGTGGGGGCAGGGGTGAGCTAGAAGCAGTCAATGAGGCGGGGAGGGGAGGAGATGCATCTGTAATACTTTCAACAATAAAGATAAATTAAGAAAAAAAGACTCAACTACTACAGGAAGGTGTACACAGCCCACACAGAGAGGGTAGATCCCTCCCATTGATGTGTCAACAGAAATCAAGACTCAACTACAACAGGAAGGTGTACACAGCCCACATGGGGCAGGTCTGCAGGGGTGCACCTGGACTGCCCAGCTTAGGAGAATGGGGAGGCTGTGCCACTGGACTCTACAGGACACCTATTACATTAGGCCACTCTACCAAACCTGGGAAGAGGTAGCAGCTCTACCTAATACATGAAAGCAAACACAGAGGGCTGCCAAAATGAGGAGACAAAGAAACATGTCCTAAATGAAACAAAACTCCAGAAAAAAAGAACTAAACAAAATCAAGGCAAGCAATCTACTAGAGGAAGAGTTCAAAACACTGATTATAAGGATGCTCAATGAACGTAGGGGAAGAGTAGGTTAACTTAGAGAAAACTTCAGCAGCATAAAAAAGGACATGGAAAATTGTAAAAAGAACCAGTCTGAAATGAAGGATACACTAACTGAAATAAAGAATATTTACAGGGAATCAATAATCGAATATATGAAGCTGAAAATCAAAACAATGATTTGGAAAAGCAGTTAATTACCTACAAGGGAGCACCCATACAGCTATCTGCTGATTTCTTAACAGAAACTTTGCAGGCCAGAAGGAAGTGGCAAGAAATATTCAAAGGAATGAAAACCAAGGACCTACAGCCAAGATTACTCTATCCAGCAAAATTCATTTAGAAGTGAAGGTCAGATAGAGAATTTCACAGACAAGAAAAAGCTAAAGGAGTTCATCATTACCAAACCAGTATTACATGAAATGTAAAGGGTCTTCAAGAAGAAGAAAAGAAGAAGAACAACAACAAAATATGAACAATAAAATGGCAATAAATATGTATCTATCAATAATTGAATCTAAAACACAAATGAACAAGCAGAACAGAAACAGACTCATAGACACAGAGAACATTTTGATGGTTGCCAGATAGGAGGGGGGTTGGAGGGTTGGGTGGAAAAGGTGAAGGGATTAAGAAGTATAAATTGGTATTAACAGAATAGTCATGAGGATGTAAAATACAACATAGGGAATACAGTCAATAATATTCTAATAACTATGTATGGTCTCAGATGGGTATGAGATTTATTGGGATGACCACTTAGTAAGTTATATATTGTCTAATCACTGGGATGTACACCTGAAACTAATATTGTATGTCAACTATTTAAAAATAAAAAATGATTTTTAAAAAAATTGAAATAGCCCTGGCCAGTGTGGCTCAGTTAATGGGAGCGTCATCCCATACACTGAAAGGTTATGGTTCGATTCCCAGTCAGGGCACACACCCAGGATGTGGGTTTGATACCTGGTCGGGGTGTATACAGGAGGCAACCAATCAATGTTTCTCTCTCACATTGATGTTTTTCTCTGTCTCCCTCTCCCTTCTTCTCTCATTAAAATCAATAAAAACATTTTTTAAAGATTGAAATAATGACTGACACATAGCAAATGCTTTTTATAAAATATAATAATTATTAATCACAATTCATCAATTTACCTCTGCCAATTTTGCATTTTCTTATATTTATAGTTTTATCTTAAATCATTTCTCATATCCAGAAGTCAGATATTTTCTTTTTAAACCCCATCAAAAATTGGATAGTCAGCAAAACTTTTTCAAAGAAATGCACTTGTATATAGAAAGCTTTGTATGCCTTGGTCAAAAGTGAAAAAACAAAATATAAAGAGGAAGGTTTACTATAAATTAAACTATAAAACATTTCAGTGATATGGTTTAGATCAGTAATGAGATAAATACTAGTTTTAAATTGCCCAGAGCTAAGGTAGGCAGGTCATGGAGAAAGAAAAACAAGTGTGAGGATTTTAGGTGGACTTACAACATTATAATGTAGCAAGCTATTTTCCTTAACTTTCTAGTTGGCTGCAGATTGAGGGAATGGGAACTTGAAGCAGAAAGCAGCCCTTTACACTGACAAATTTCTATGTCTAGAAAATAATCCAGTATTTCCTGGAAGAAAAATTAAAGACAATTAGTCCATTGTTTTTAAAGCACTTTTGAACAAAATTGTCCTAAATCTCTAAAAAGTATTGTGGTTTGGGGTAAATATAAATATATTTTCTTTTTCAATTAAAAGATTTAGAGTCAATTCAGTAGGAGGGCAATAAGATTACCTGTAGCTTTGTTTGTAAAGCAAATGTGTTTTTTTCACTTACATATAATCCTAGAGTCCTCCCTAAATCTCTTTTACACATCCCCCAATCCAGGAAATCCTTTGTCTCTACTTCAAAAACATATCCCCTTTACAATGTTTCCCCCAACCAACCATCACCACTCTGCCTACACCACTAACATCTCTGCCTGGGTAAGTGCAGCAGACACCTAATTGATTTTGCTGCTCTTTCTACCTTTTTCTGTAGTCTCTCTCTCTCTCTCTCTCTCTCTCTCTCTCTCTCTCGGTTAGTCCTCGCCTGAGAATATTTTTTTCGTTGATTTTTTAGAGAGAGTGGAAGGGAGGAAGGAATGGGGTGGGGGAGAAAGAGAGAAAGGGAGGGAGAGAAACATCAACGGGAAAGAGACACATCAATTGGTTGCCTCCCACATGTACCCCGACTATGGCTGGGGACCAAACCTACAACCCAGGTATGTGCCCTTGACTGGGAATCGAGGGACCCTTTGTGCACAGGCAAGAACTCTAACCACTCAGCATACTGGCCAGGGCTACAGTCTTTTCCATGAGGCCATCAGAGTGGTCCAAAAAGTATTTTAAAAGTATAAATCAGATCACAACTCTTTTCTCAGAAATCTCCCAAAACTATCTCGCTAAAAAAAAAATCCTATATTATTAAATGATGTAAAAGGCTCTCTAGGGCCTGCTGCCCACCACTTCTCTGCCCATCTTCACTCACCACCTTGCTCATGCTGCTCCAGCAGCACCGGCCTCCTGGCTGCTCCTCAGACATGGGCTCCTCAGATCCTTTGTATTGCTGTTTCCTCTGCCTGAAATGCCGTTCCCTATGTATTGCATGTCTAGCTACATTCCATTTCTGCTCAAATATCTTTTCTGGGAAGCTTCCATGATCACCCTAGTCACTTCCCAACCCCAGTCATATCTTTATTTTTCACTGAAGCACTGATTCTGTTTCACACATTTCTCACACAGGGAGTCCCTGCTAGAATGTATTTTTCATGAGGCAGAATGCTATCCGTATTTGTCAATGCTATGTCCCCAGAGTCATAACAGTACCTGAATTATAGAAGGTACTCAATAAATACTTTTTGGATGAATTAGACGCATCAATATTGTGATTGTGTGATTACTTATAATAGCTTAAGTGGGTGATATAACTCATGATTCGGGAGGGAGAGTGTCAAAGTTACCTTTCCCACCCCTGGCCCTCAACTCCCATTAACACCTGAGAAGAGCTCCAAGATCTGAAATGGGATGTATTTAGAGGAAGGGGACAGTGTGACTAGAGCCAAGTTAAAGAGAAAGAGCAAGAGCCACAGGGAGCTGGAGAGAGAAGGGGCTTGCAGCTGTAGATGATGTCAGAGATAGGGCTGCCAGATAAAACCTAGAACTCCCAGTTACATTGAATTTCAGATTAACTGCTTATATAAATTTAAATATGGTGTGCCTCAATGCCTATTTCTTATATCATTATCAACTCTAGATAATCAATATGGCCGAACCCTTATGATAGAATCAGGTAATCACTTGGTTGCCTCTTGTAAAAAATGAGTATAAAATAAGAAAGTGTAGAAAGTTACCTTCATAAATCTAAACTAGAATCTATAGGTAATAATACATTCTGAATATTGAGTGGATAAAAATAGCCATTCATTGGGATTTAAATGTAGATCTGTTGTCCAAATGCTTATTTTCTTAATGTAATCTACAACTACATCATTGAGATGATTAAGAAAAATAATTACACTAATAATTTTACTCCAAATTTAATCCTATGGCTTTTCTTACATACATGCCACTTAGATTTCCATATCATAATGCTCTCAGGTTCCTGAAGAGCTCTTGCATTTAAAAATTAATTCTAAAGAGAAGAAAAAACTAATAATGTAGCAGATCACCATTCTTCTTCCATTCCAATGAAAAGTGTCATCTCTAGAACTCTTTTCTTATTGTCTGTCATGTTATCTTAAGCAATAAAAATTCTGTACTTTGCATTTTGTGAAATTTTCAAGATGGTTTTTGTTCTCTTTTTTAAATAGTAGATTTCAACTATTTGCATCTAGAAGACATTATTGAATATTAGAATTTGGGAAAGGGACTAAAATACTCAAACAACATTAACAAATCATCAATAAGTTCAACACAATATTACCTTAGAGCAGCAGTTCTCAACCTGTGGGTTGCGACCCCTTTGGCAGTCGAACAACCCTTTCACAGGGGTCACCTAAGACCATCCTGCATATCAGATATTTACATTACGATTCATAACAGTAGCAACATTACAGTTATGAAGTAGCAACGAAAATAATTTTATGGTTGGGTCACAACATGAGGAACCAGAAGGTTGAGAACCACTGCCTTAAAACAATGTCTAACAGTATTAATATTTATTTCTTGGTTATCTTTTTGTATTGAGCGGCTAGTTGAGAAAAACTGCTTACTGCCCTCACCTTTCTCTACTATATGCACTGGGGACAAAATTTTCCCATGTTCCAATAAACATGATTATTTTCCTTCAGAACTAGCTTGATTCCATGCCTATTCCAAAAAAGCTAACACCACAGCTACACACTTCAGATAATATCCCTTAATTAGGTAATGATATAATTTAGTTAAAGCAAAACAAATGGTAGTTAAATAATGCTTATTAATATTCTTATTGAAAATTTCTCTTTACAGTGCTATCAGAGTAGACTGGCAATTTAACTGAAGAAACTAGAACTCAGCTTTAAAATATCTTTCTCATTTAAAAATGTAGCTCTATAGGTTTAAAAGGTACTCATCAAAAATCCCTACTAAAAATTTCCTCATGAAATCAACTAAAAATGCAACAAAAAAATGCAATAATGGACCAGCTAGCATGGCTCAGTGGTTGAACGTCAACCTATGAACCAGGAGGTCACAGTTCGATTCCCGGTCAGGGCACATGCCCAGGTTGCAGGTTCAATCCTCAGTGTGGGGCATGCAGGAGGCAGCAGAACAATGATTCTCTCTCATCATTGATGTTTCTATTTCTTGCTCCCTCTTCCTTCCTCTCTGAATCGATAGAAAAATATATTTTAAAAATGAATATGGAATTGAGCGAGTTAGAAAACAAACAACTGAATCTTCTGTACATCACCGGGCCATGTACTAGAAAGCCCTGGCCAGTGTGGCTCAGTTGGTTGAATGGGAAGTAGCTACAGGCTCATAACAAAAGAAAATGTCCAATGTCCTCTGAAGAAGCTCTTCTTCAAAAAAATTCCACTGAAAAAATTCCAAGAACCCAAGAAAAGAAACAACACAATCATAAAACATTTAAGCAAGCATGGTATCCTGAAAAAGAACTTTTCAGAATCATAGACAGCAAAACCAAGCAGATTCACCTAATTTCAGTTATTCAAATTACTACTCTAGGAATCTATAATAATAAAAGCAAAATATGTGAATTAGACCAGACGTCCTTCTGGACGTCCTTCTGTCCTTCTGGACGAAGCCAGGGCTGCAAGGGAAGCCTGGATCCCGGGTGCCTGCCAGCACCTAGAGGGAAGCCCAGATCCCGGGTGCCAGAGGGAAGTCAGTGTCGGCAGCTGGGGGAAGGAAGGCCTACTCTTGCACGAATTTCGTGCATCAGGCCTCTAGTATAAAATAAATGTATCAGATACTTAAAGAAACAAAAAATAGAATTGTAAATATGATTAAGAGATTGTAAATATATATAACTATAAAAATTGACCAGGGTGGAAGTGGTGGTGGTGGGGGTTGTTAATCGGGGAAAAAAGGATACTTTAAACAATTAAATACTTTAAACAATTTTTAAAAATTGACCAAACATATTTGAAAAGAACCAAATAAAATTACCACATGTTTAGCATCTCACAGCTTCTGAGCCAGGAATGCAGACATGGTTTAGCTGGGTTCTTGGGTGCAGGATCTCACAAGACCATATACAAGGTGTAAGTCTCATCTGAGGCTCAACTGGGAAAGGACCTGCTTCAAAGCTTATTTGAGTGTCTGGAAATTTTCACTTCTTTGCTCTGAAGCTTTACATTCTTGCTGGTTGTTGGAAACAGACCACATATATCTCCCAGAGTCCTCCCACTGTTTCTTGGCACATGGGCTTCTCCAACAAGGGGAATTTTAACTTTATCAAGCAGGCAGAGTGTCTGTAGAGCATGTCTGCTAACAAAATGGTTTTATATAACAAAGTAATTGTGGACATGACATCCCATAATATTTGCCATATTCTTTTTTATTGTTTAAAGTATTACAAATAGTAGTGCAT
>NW_005355115.1:29520-31268 GCF_000412655.1 Myotis brandtii
CCCACCCTTCTCACATGCCCTCACCCAGTGTCTGTGTCCATTGGTTATCCTTATATGCATGCATACAAGTCCTTCAGTTGATCTCTTACCGCCCCCCCTCAACTCTTCCCTGCCTTCCTGCTGTAGTTTGACAGTCTGTTTGATGCTTCTTTGTCTCTGTATCTATTTTTGTTCATCAGTTTATGATGTCCCTTATATTCCACAAATGAGTGAGATCATGTGATATTTATCTTTCTTTGACTGGCTTATTTTGCTTATATTCTATTGACTAGAAGCAAGCCACTGGTCCCACCCACACTCAAGGGTAGAGGATTATACAAAGACACTGATACCAAACAAGGGGCCACACCAGAGTCTGTGCACTACAATGTCTAGTTCATAATGCTAACGAGGTAGAATTGAAAGATAAGAGTGGTCTGTGTGTTGGCACTGGGGTAATTGGGTTAAATTTTTCTAAGTTTATATTGTTTGGGACAAGGGAAATATATATTGGTGAGTTTTTATACTTTCTGAAGTATGTATGCTAATTCATAGGAAACTATTAAAAGAATAGATATAGAGAAAGAAAAATAAAAAGAAGGGAATAAAGAAGGAAGGAACAAAGGAAAGAAGGACCAACCAAATATGAGTAAGATAGTTGTAAGAAATCCAAATATATTAGTAACCTGCTAAAACTAAGTAGACTAAAACTCTACAGCCAATAAGGAAAATAAAAAAGATAATCAGAGTAAGATTTTTAAATCAATAACATACCTAAAATATAAAGAAAGAGAAAATTTGGCAGCAAAAATACAGGAAATTATATCAGACAAATCTAATTGAAAGAAAACTATATTAGCATCAGACAAAGGAACTTTAGGATAAAAAAAAATGGTTAGACATAATGAAGTTTTCCACAATGAGAAAAAGTTTAATTCACTAGGAAGATATAAAAATCTAACTTTCTATGTCCCTACAATATAACTTTAAAAGATATAAAGAAAAAGATAGAAAAAAACATAGGAATAAATTGACCAATTATAACCCAATGGAGGATGTTTAAAACAAGTATCAGTAATTAATATAGTAATCAATTAAAAATCAATAATAATATCAAATAATTAAACTACAAAAATTTTAAAAACTTGAACTAATTGACATCAATATATAGACAGGGGTGGGCAAAAGTAGGTTTATACTTGTAATACAAATAAATAATACAATAATTAATAAAGAATAATACAAGAATAAACTTTTATGTAATTAAAACTATAAATCTGCTTTTGACCTCCCTTGTATATATAACATCACACCCAAATATAATAGAATATGCATATATGTCAATTATAGCTTTATAAAGTGACCACTTTTTATGAATTGCAATGATGGAAATTTAAGCTACGGAAGTGGACAGACCCATCCAATATATATGGGTAGAAAGAAAAAAGGAAAAGTTTTGGGCAGAACTCTGAGTATGAGGCTGAGCGTAAGGACAAATACTTATTACTTCTAAGTCTATTCCCCTAGGCTTAACTATTTTTTTCAGCTGCAACTAAAGAAATCCATCTGAATTAATGTATGTTTATCAAATAAACTACAGGCCCAGTACACAAAATTTGTGCATGGGCAGAGTCCCTAGTGGCTGCCAGCCGGGGCCTCCCTTCCCGGGGCTGCCTACCACCACCACCAGCAAGGGTCTCACCCCCTGGTCGAACTCCCAGTCAAACTCCTGGTCAAGGGGACAATTTGCATATTAGGCTTTTATTATA
>NW_005355115.1:31600-40728 GCF_000412655.1 Myotis brandtii
CCCCTGTGGGAGCGCACTGACCACCAGGGGGCAGCTCCTGCATTGAGCGTCTGCCCCCTGGTGGTCAGTGTGTGTCATAGTGACCAGTCATTCCCAGTCGTTCTGCTGTTAGGGTCAATTTGCATATAATCCTTTTATTATATAGGATTGAGGCCTGGTGCATGGGTGGGAGCTGGCTGGTTTGCCCTGAAGGGTGTCGCAGATCAGGGTGGGGGTCCCTGCTGGGGTGCCCGGCCAGCCTGGGTGAGGGGCTGAGGGCCATTTTCAGGCTGGCAACAGCCCCTTCAGTGTGGGGGGTCCTGCTGGGGTGCCTGGCCAATCTGGGTGAGGGGCTGTTGGCTGTTTGCAGGCTGGCCAAAGCCCCCCGTGGGGACCCTCACCCCATGAGGGTATGGCCAGCCTGGGTGAGGGGCTGATGACTGTTTGCAGGCTGGCCAAAGCCCCCCGTGGGGACCCTCACCCCATGAGGGTATGGCCAGCCTGGGTGAGGGGCTGAGGGCCATTTTCAGGCTGGCAACAGCCCCTTCAGTGTGGGGGGTCCTGCTGGGGTGCCTGGCCAATCTGGGTGAGGGGCTGTTGGCTGTTTGCAGGCTGGCCAAAGCCCCCCGTGGGGACCCTCACCCCATGAGGGTATGGCCAGCCTGGGTGAGGGGCTGATGACTGTTTGCAGGCTGGCCATGGCCACCAGCCACCCAAGCTCCCAGTGGAGGCTGGCTGGAAGCAGGTATCTGGGGTTTATTTATCTTCTATAATTGAAGCTTTGTTGCCTTCAGCAGAGGCCAGAGCCGGCCAGGGCAGGCGGGAAGCTTGGCTTCCTCCATCACCAAGGCAACCAAGCCTCCTGCTTGCCTCCGTGGCTGCCGGCCGCCATCTTAGTTGGGTTAATTTGCATATAGTCGCTCTGATGGGCTGGTGGGCTTGGGTATAGCGAAGGTATGGTCAATTTGCATGTTTCTCTTTTATTAGATTAGATGATTTCCCAATTTAATTAATTATCATATGTACCAAATGAATCCTCTTTCAATGTGCCTTATTTCAGAGGCTGAAACCTCTATAGACTATGGTATATTACAGGGGCTCTCTTGTCTCCGGATTCCCCTTGGGTTTAATCAATGGGAGTCTCTGAAAGGAGATCCAAGGGTTGGAAGAAGAGGGTTTAAGTCTTCACTGACCCCCTTACATCATCCCACTCTCAGCTTAATTCTGGAAATGTCTGCTGCAGCTCTAGCTTCATCCTGCAGAGGATTGTAAAGAGCCTCTGCAGTGGGAGTGTTTGCCTACCTTGCTGGTCCCCATCACCCTGAGCACACCGTTGCACACAGCTTTTCATTAAATTATTTGTAAGTAAACCCTTCTGAGCGTGCCATCTGTTTCCTGCTAGGGGCCTGAAGGATCCATCACCAATAAATTTCAAACGTGATTCTCAGACAAATGCAAAAGCAATCATGCACCCCTAATAAACAGAAGCTGGCAGTCAGTCTTCAAACATACAAACAAGTCTATGTTGAAAAGCAGCGGTTTTCCTCACAGAGGAGCTTGAATAAATCAGAAATTATTATCCTTTCCTGAATAAGCACGTGTCAGCTGCATACTAATTCATATCCTCTTGATTACTTTTCATCCACGCTTCAAAAATGTGATGCTTCCTAGCTTCTTTTATTTCAAGTCTGTTGAACTAAAAGATAAAATAGTAAAACAGTCTCCTAATGTTTACAGTACTCTCATTTCATCTCTAAAAGATGTGTATCTTTGAAATACAATTGCGTGCACCAAAGCTTTCGGGCAATTCCCTCAATTTTTTACCCTTTATGTTGTCACTTCTCTTTCTCAGTGGAAAATCCTCAATGCCATTAGTTTGGGAGAAATAATGTATCTCTAGTTTACTGTCAGGACCCTTATCATCCGTGGATTGAAATCCATGCCTCCCATAAATCAACTTGATTTAAACTTGCCCTCTGTCTCCCTTTGCTGCATCCCTCATTCTTTCTCTAATCTTCCTCTCCCCACTGTCTTACCTCCTTTTGACTATTTATAAGACAGATATTTAATCTGACCATAAAGTTATGTATTGAGGCTATTTTTCCAAGCTGACTTATTTTAGCCATTCAGTGTAATACCCCTGAAGTTCTAACAGGGAAATTCCTCACAGGCTTGCTCTCTAGCTAAATAGTAGCTCTATCAATAAAATACTGATCAGTTCATTGTATAAAATTCTCAAAACCCTAGAGCTGCTTGTTTCTGTTCCTTTGGGAGGTCAGGATCACCAAAGCAGCTTTGGGAAACGTAGGCAGGTTGACTCTGACTATAACTCGCCAACAGGAAAATGGTGAGACCAGAATTGAGTGCACTGACCGCTTCTAGTCCAGAAAAACAGGAGAAACTGGAGAAAGACTGGGAGCATTCAGGGATGTCACCCTTCTTCTGTCTAAAGAGACAGCATTTGTATCTATCTCCGGGCAGTATCCATAATGTGAGTGCACGGGGTCACTTTTAAATGCACACACTAGAGGATGTAACATCAAACAGATGAGCATTCTACCAAAAGTCATAATTCGTCTGTCAATGTAATATGCCAGGAAGACAGAATAGATTACTTTGATCACCTGGGCACTTAACTGCAATGCAATATATGATCTAAACAAATTCTTTAGAATTCAAGCCTTTGTTGAAATGATTAGTCACTTAGATTCATGGAAGAAATATAAGAAGATACCATCTTACATACCAAACTATTTGTAACAGAAGGTTTTGTTAATACCCCCAGCCTTAATCATTGACTTTGCTAAAAATGATTTATAAATCTAAGTGATTTCTCATCCTGAGATTTCAGTGGACACGTTTAACAATAAATGAAATTCAGACTCTCAATTAAAGAAAGTCATATTCATAGCATTTAACTAATGGTCTCATACTGCTTCCTGCTTTCTGAGTATCATTTGTAACTTTTTCACCTAACCAAACTCGACCTTCTTATGTCTTTCTAATTTCCACTGCAACCTTACAGAATAGAACCAAAATTATATGGATCTTATTAATAGTAGTTTCAGATTTTGGTCACTTACTAGAGAAATCACTAGAAGCAAAGTTTTTATAACCTCACCCTGCAAAAGCCCTCCTACCCCTGCAGTCTCAAGATGGTTCATGCAATCTCTTTCACTGTTGCCATGTAAGCTGACATCCTCCCCTGTACCCCTATACCTCCACGCTGTTGCTCTGTGATGGCACCAACATGATGTGGGCTGACATTGACATGACTTTGTTCTATGCAATACCTTATCCAAGGCATTCATGTTATTTCTTTAAGGTCTTTACTCTGTCCGTCCGTCATTTTTCTTCCCTTGCCATCTACTTTGTTCTAGCTAAGGAGTCTTGATAGTGTAATGGATTTTGTTACAAGCTCACAAAAAGGTCTCTCAGTTTCTTTTTTTAAAAAAAATATATTTTATTGATTTTTTACAGAGAAGAAGGGATAGAGAGTTAGAAACATCGATGAGAGAGAAACATCGATCAGCTGCCTCCTGAACACTCCCCACCGGAGATGTGCCTGCAACCAAGGTACATGCCCTTGACCGGAATCGAACCTGAGACCCTTGAGTCCACAGGCCGAAGCTCTATCCACTGAGCCAAACTGGTTAGGTCAAGGTCTCTCAGTTTCTTGAAGTGATAAAGGTACAACTCTTTTTACTCACTAGATAGGAACTGCAGGCAAATCTGCAGAGTTGGGTCAAAGACCAAAGCATAGTGGTTCTTTCAAAAGTACCCTTTTCTACTTAAATCAGTGAATAATTCTGAACAGAACTCTTCTCTGTTCCACAGCCTGATGGTGATGATTAAGATAAAATTAAAGCACTTGGAGCTAAACATACACTAAATGTATAATAAATATTATTATCATTATTATACTCTTCATATCATAGTCAATTGTTACAAGGATAAGAATATTGGGTTTCAATCACGATTTTAAGTCTACTCTCTGTGGAATGATATGCAAGCCACTGAACCCCTCATTGGCCACCCTGACCCCAATCAAACCTCATCTACATAAACACTTTAATAACTGTCTCCTGCCAGCACAATTAAGTCCAAATTCCTGTGCAAAGTACATCAGGCCTTTGACAGTAAGAGCCTTGACTTTCCAATCTCACACTAACTGGACATTCCACCATTAACCCATCATGCACTCAACACTGGAAACCCCGTGCTGTTTCACACCTGGGACCCTTCACATGCCATTCTTCACGTAAAATGCCCTTTCACCTCTCCTTTTCAAAATGAACTTTTAGTCATAAAGACTGACTTAAAATATTCTGTGAAACTCTCTCAGAATCCTCCAGTCAGTTAGTACTTCCAATATGCTCATATATAGTTCCATACATATTTATATCTTAATACCTATGTTGCTCTGGGCTTATTTACTGTTCCTATCCCTACCTCAGCTAAGGTTTTTACTCAAGGGTAGGAATCTTATCTTGCTGTCTCCATAACCTTAGCAACTGGTGCTGCTTTCAGCATAAAAATCAATCCCCAAACATTGGTAGAAAAATAAGTAAATGGAAAAAAAGCATTATTTTAGGCCTCAAAATTCTCATTTATAAAATTAGGAAGTTGTGGCTAGTAATCATTTAGGAAAATTCTATGATGCCATCCTAAATAATTTTTCTTTAAAAAGATAAATGTTTTCATTTGATTGGAACCCATGTTTTATTCAACCTTAAGAAATTTATTACATGGTACATTAATTTCTTTACATATCCACAGCTTTATTGCTGCAAAATAGGCAATACTGAGAACAATTTCGGTAAAGGTGTTGGTTTAAATGATATGATTTGGAGGCCTTCTATTTCAAAATGAGATGAAGTCATTTGCAACAAACCACTATGCCCTGGGAACAGGGATTGAAATCAATGTAGATGGAGGAAAGCTAAAAGGCAAGAAAAAGCACAGAATCAGAAAAAGAACAAAGCGAGAATCAGAACCAAACTGGGGAATGACACAGATTTTGGAATTACCAGAGAGAGACTTTACGTTCACTACGATTCATATGTTAAGGAAACATGGGAAGAGTAAACAACATCTAAGAGCAGATGGATAATATAAACAAAGAGATAAAAAGTCTATGAAAGAATTGAAATTCTTCAGATCAAAAGTACTGCAGCAGAGAAGAAGAACACCTTGATGTGCTCACCAGCAGACTGGGCACCGTGATGAAAAGAATCAGAGTTTAAAGAAATGTCAATAGAAACTTCCCAGACGGGGTGTCACAGAGATTGCTTCTCCTTAACCAGGAACACCACTTCGTGGGCCCAGACAAAGCACCTACAGGAAGGGAATTGAACACAAGCCTAGTGAACTGAGGAAAAGAGTGAAAAGCAAAATTGGTAATTGAGAGTACAGTCAGGTTAAAACTGAGGGAAATAACCTAAGATTAAATCAAACAGGTGGGAAATGGTGCTTACAGGTAAAATTTAATATAAAAATCATATTCACTAGGTAATTTTACAACATACTGCTTCACTTGCTCCTTGGAGAAATGAGCCTAAACTGACATTTCTGAGACAATAACTTAAAGACAATTACATTTTAGCTCATTGAAAAATAGCTTGAATATATTATCCATTGATTGTTATAAAAAGTGTTTAAATGTATTTCAATTCTGTGACCTCTCTCTGCCTCTCTGCTCTCTCCCATCTCTTCCCCACCACCAGAGGGATCAGGGATTTCTCTTCATAGACCATATCTCCAGAGTGCCCTTTTCTCCTCCTATTTAACATTTGTTGACCTTTCATATACTCAAAAGCCTGATTCCTAGGTCTTCAAAGCAACCAATAAAATCTCCATCATGCAAATGAAGACACTTAGCAAAAAAGGCAAAAATGACCTCTAAGGTCATACAACCATTAAATAGATGAGCTAGGACTTGATGCTCATGTAATTCCATCTTACCATTGCATTTCACATCTCCTATGGGGTTCCTACTGTCACTTTGTCATCCTCAACAGTGTGTACTAAAACCTAGACTTTAAAGTGCATGATTACTAGAAACGAATTATTAGCTTTACCTTATAAAATTCCAGTCAACCTGTGTATTGTAGCTGTGAAAGTCAAAAGTATCTTAGCTATTTTGGAAAACATTATTGAAAACTTATTAGATACATTTATTTTTACCATTCCTTTACACATTCCAGGAGCACCTAGATGATTTCCCAATATAAAGGGTTGGGTATGGCCCTAGCCAGTTTGGCTCAGTGGATAGAGTATCGGCCTGCAGACTGAAGGGTCACAGGTTCGATTCTGGTTGAGGGCACATGCCCGGGTTTCAGGCTCGATCCCCAGTGGGGGGGGGCATGCAGAAGGCATCCAATCAATGATTCTCTCTCATCATTGATGTTTCTCTCTCTCCCTCTCCCTTTCTCTCTGAAATAAATAAATAAATAAAGGGTTGGGTATGTTTAATATCACTAGAACAACTCTATGCAGAGCTTAGGAGAAGCTAGCAGAATATTTTTACCTGGTCCTACCCACTTTTCAAACACACTCAGCTAACTTCTATGGACAGAAACATAGTTCTAATTGTGGCCACATCTTATTCTCTTCTGAGACTGAATGGAAGAGCCCTCACATTTTATCTGAAACACATTTTTACCACCCTTTGTGTTATAAACACATTTACCTCACTTTCTAATATCAATAGTATTTATTTCAATTCAGTAATTATTGTTTATAGGCTGTTCCTCAGTTTATCTTGACCCAGGGTCATAGAGAGTTTCTCTTATTCATCATTATTTTATGAAGCATTTAATGTGTTCTATATATTGTGTTCAGTAGTATGGATAAAATATAAACAAAGCTCAGTCCTTGCCAGAGAGTTCTAATTTTACTAAAGAAAATAAAAATGTGCATAGATAATGCTAATACTAGATTTTAAATTTCTTAAGAGAAATAAACCAAAAAGTCAGGGTTTTTTCCCCCCACACACTCTTATTTTCTTCACCTCAATATTTACTACCCTAATGGTACCAAATTTAATTTTACATTTTAAACTTCATTGTCTGTTGCAGCATTAAAAATTAGTTAGTATGAAATAGCCATAAATAAAAATTATTTTACTTCAACCAGACTAATCTTCATTCATGTACCACTTTCAAACTTCATGAATAATTACAATTACAGAAATGCTGTTATCTCCTAAATCCACCCATTTAAACTCTAGGCCATAAATAAAAACCAAATTATTTTACTTCAACCAGACTAATTCACGTACCACTTTCAAACTTCATGAATAACTATAATTACAGAATGCTGTTATCTCCTAAATCCACCCATTTAAACTCTACCAGAATTTTTGCATTGCTTTGCTTAATAATGTAATACCTAAAATATTTACAAGTTAATTGAATAAATTTAGTTCATACATATGTTGTAGCAATAAGACTACAGAGTGATAAATGTAATTAACAAGAGAATATCAGCAAGGTATAGAGCAGTGGTTCTCAACCTTCCTAATGCCATGACCCTTTAATAAGTCCCTCATGTTGTGGTGACCCCCAACCATAAAATTACTTTCGTTGCTACTTCATAACTGTAATTTTGCTACTGTTATGAATCGTAATGTAAATATCTGATATGCAGATGTATTTTCATTGTTACAAATTGAACATAATTAAAGCATAGTGATTAATCACAAAAACAATATGTAATTGTATATGTGTTTTCCAATGGTCTTAAGCGGCCCCTGTGAAAGGGTCGTTTGATCCCCAAAGGGGTCATCACGACCCAGTTGAGGACCCCTGGTATAGAATATACTCTAATTTCTACCTATATGTTATTATTCCCCTTAAAAAAAAAACACCACAAGTATAGAATATACTCTAATTTCTACCCATATGTTATTATTCCCCTTAAAAAAAAAACACCACAAGTTTATTATCTCAAGTTTTCATGAAACTAAGTGATTATAATTAAGAGTTTAATGGCTCCTTCATTTGACTGTTAAAGTCTCACGGGCCTCATTGAAGAAGGCGTGATTCAAGAATTGCTTTTATTTCTGTTGTTTCATAACTATGAGGGCTATTTTCAAAAAGAGATCTTGACTCAGCAAATCTTGTGCCCTGAAAAACATTTAAGTTAATGGAGAATATTTTTTAAACTATCTGGAAATTTTACAAGAGGAAACTCCAAGGCTGAAATTCAGTCTAGGACAATGGCTTTATTGGGGATTCATGGCTAATATTTAGAAACATATATGATCTTCCCTCATAACTCATTTTAAGCTTCAAATGCTTTTCGTGTTTCTCAGTATTGCTCCTGGACTGTTCCCATACTCAGTGTCTGCCACTACTGCCACAGCATAATTGTCTTAAGCCAAAAACAAAACAGTCAAAGAAAGGACAGATTGGCATGCAAAATTTGGGGGGAAGTACATCCATAGGTAGAAATCATAGATGAGAAACAGACTTAAAAATGACCTCTTCCAGGGCATACGTATAGGCACACATACATATGACATAGTAAGTGGAAGAGCTAGTAATATTAACCTGAAATCCATGTGACGGCCTTTTCCAGAAGGGCCCCCAGTGATCCCTGCCTCCTGGCATTCATATCCTTGTATAATCCCTGCTCACATCGTACCAGTGTTGTTCTGTGTGATCAGTAGAATATGGTAGAAGTGATGGTATGTCACTTCTCAAATCGGGTTATAAAAGATATCACAGCTTCTATCTTGGTTCTTCTATCTCTTGGATCATTTGCTTCTGGAGAAGCCAGATGTCATGTCAGTCATGAGGAGCCCATGGAGAGACCTATGTTGTGAGGAACTGAGACTTTTTGCAAACAATCATGTAAGTGACCTTAAAGGTAGATCCTCCAAGACCAGTAAAGCCTTCAGAGGGCTGCAGCCCTGGACTGCAGCTGACTGCAGCCTCATCAGAGACCCAAGCCAGAAACTACCCAACAGCCATTCCTATATTCTTGTGCTGCAGAAACTGTGAGATAATAAGTACTTGTTGTTTTAAACTTCTGTTATGGCGTAACTGTTTTTTGTTTTTTAATATATTTTTTATTGATTTCAAAGAGGAAGGGGGGGGGAGAGGGAGAGGGAGAGGGAGAGGTAGAGAGAGATAAAAACATCC
>NW_005355115.1:41523-42489 GCF_000412655.1 Myotis brandtii
CCCCCTACTGGGGATTGAGCCCACAACCAGGGCATATGCACTGGACTGGAACCGAACCCGGGACCCTTCAGTCCACAGGCCTACGCTCTATCCACTGAGCCAAACCAGCCAGAGCATGTTTGCCTACTTCTTAGCCATTCTTTTCATAAAACAGTACAATCCAGGAGGGCAGAGACACTTTCCTTTTTGTTCACTCCTGTATTCACTGAGCCTTGCCCATTTCCTGGCAAATAATAGCTACTCAGAAAATAACTGGAATCTTGTTGAAATTCAGAGCAGGTGATTCCTCACAACCAACGGTTTAACAATTGCTAATCTCAGAAATGGGCTGTGTGCCCTCTACCTGCAATCAAAACATGTAGAGAAGCAGACAGGGCGGCAAGCCAATGGCTGTTCCCAAATGAGCTGGATGCTCCCTGCTGATGATCTCAGCGGAGAGCTGTTTTCTCTATGGTAAGGCAGGGCTTCACAAATGTTAGCGAGTATCAGAACCACCCGGAGGGCTTGCTAAACCTCAAGATGACTCAGTCTCATTGCAGTTTCTGATTCAGTAGATCTGGGGTGGGAGCCCCAAAATTTGCATTTCTAACAATTTCCCAGGCAATTCTGTTGCTGCTGTTAGGATGATCACACTTGGAGAGCCACTAATTAAAGAGCCTTCTTCACAGCATCTATTATTTCCATATGTCCTTTCCCAGCCTATACTTGTTCAGATGAAGACAAGCAGATAGGAACACTTACATGGCCTCAACCGGGGTTTTCTACTTGTTGAACTTGGAAAGAAAATTAATGGATCTCTCAAAATAGAAAAAATAATAATTTTAAGCCAGGAAAAAAATATGCACAGACTATTCCATCTCTCAGCAAAAAAAAAATAGTAATACCCCTTTGTTCCAAGAAAGCAACTTACACAGAATAAATATTATTTATAAATGTATTTATTTATAAATAAAATATTTACTTTTT
>NW_005355115.1:42745-59709 GCF_000412655.1 Myotis brandtii
TAAAAATAATTATTTATAAATAAAAATATTTCCTAAATTCCTCGTAGATGATATGGCCCTTGGAAAGGTCAACTAAGGTCAACATGTTTGTTTTCTATATAAACTGTGTTTGACTCGGCTTTTGTAGAATCATGGCTTACCGAAAATTCTATACAAGAGCACATTTCTTTAAAACCTATACATCTATGCCTTAAAATTCTGTAATTATTCTCTAATTGCCATGGGTATTTTATTCTTATTAATATAAAAATTATGAAATTGCAATTATACTAGGACAGGAGCATTGAGCACATCATGATGTCAGTAACAAGAACAGTCTGGGGGCCCTAACCGGTTTGGCTCAGTGGATAGAGCATCGGCCGGCGGACTCAAGGGTCCCGGGTTCAATTCTGGTCAAGAGCATGTACCTTGGTTGCTGGCACATCCCCAGTGGGGAGTGTGCAGGAGGCAGCTGATTGATGTTTCTCTCTCATCGATGTTTCTAACTCTCTATCCCTCACCCTTCCTCTCTGTAAGAAATCAATAAAATATATTTTTTTAAAAAAAGAACAGTCTGGGGGCCCGGCACACAAACAACCTCACAAATTTTAATCTGTGTTGTTGCTGGGGTCTCCCTGGAGGCCCAAAAAATATTTGTTCTCTTTCCAAATTCTGAACAAATTTAGAAATAAGAGAAAGAGAACCTGGTGGAGACCAAAAGATCACTGTAATAATGCATAGAGACTACATCAAAATAGAGAGCTTCATGTGAGAACGAAATGGCCTTTTCACAAAGAGATCAGACGCAGGTTCAGACTTCCTGAATGAAAAGGTAGGGGTACTCAATCCTGGTTTAACTTCGAAAATTGGCCAGAGATCAGCCACCTCTTTCAACTGGAGCAAAGTCAGTGGTGAAGAGCTGGGAAGAGAAATGTAGCTTCACCAGTTCAGCCTCTTCCGGAGGAAACATCAGGAGTAAGAAAGAAATTTCCTCACTACCAATGGTACTTTTCAAAATCATCCAATTTTGTTATATAGCAGTATTTCTATGTTCAGGAGTGTTTGTTTGTTTGTTTGTTTGTTTGTTTGTTTTTTAAAAAGACCTCAAGCTCCTTATACTAAGATATGTGCTTTCCCAAACTCCTTTGCTGGAAGCTATCCATTGTCTACACTATCATGAAAGTGCAACAGGGAACTCGGAAGGCTGATGGACCTTGAGCTTTGGCAAGGGCTAAAAGCTATGCACCGATTGTTCTGTTGAGACAATGGTGGCTCAAGCAATTTCCTGACCTAATAGTCTCAAAGTAAATCTTTACTATTTACTGACCTTTAAGATAGTCTGTCTGCTACCGGATTGGCTGCCTAACTAAGGGCAATATGTGTATTTTAAAATTGAATAAAAGCTAACCGGGCCTGGGCCCCAGGGAAGCCTCTCTGCTAGAGAAAGGTTTTCCACCTGGCCCCCCATAATTTCTAAATTCATATTTCTTGTCTAGTGTCTCATTTGTGTGTGGCCCCTTCTCCAGATCCTAAACCCTAGCATCCTGGTTGTGACTTCACACTCCTTAGCACGGATTCAAAGTGCTTTATGATCTCATCCCCATTTACCTCTTCCACACCGTTGCTCATCATTCCCCAACAACTTACTACCCAAGCCTGGACTAGGAAACCTGCCTTATTCCTTCCTCAGGACCCAATTTCAACACCAGCTCCAGGTCTCCCCAACATGGAACTGCAGAAAATATTGATCAGGGAAGAAGCACTGGCCCTTGCCCAGGCTGAGCAACCCTCCCGTTGCAGAAAGCTACATCTCTTCACACTAGCAGACTCACACACCAGCCTCAGGTCAGCTCTGATCTTGGGGATGAAGCAACTACGGCAAGATGAAGAAACCAGCAGTGGACAGCATCTATGAACGGTGATTCCGTATATTTATTAGGGGATAATTGTCATAAATGTGCCTCAGCTAAATCTTGAACTCCAGCTGAAACTGTGTGAAGTTAATGTTTTGGAGGATGATACTTGAAAATTGCTTTTAAATTGAGTCAGGCAGCTAATTAAGTTTCCATTTCCCAGAATTGTTTTAATAAGCCTTATCAAAGCTATTTAATAGACTTTGTAGTAAAACACATTTATTACCATTTTGAAGGCCCACAGTGTAGATCTTTTAACTTTTGATTAATGCCTAGAAAGTCACTAAACCACTAAAAGTAATCTTTATCACTTGTGATGTTTCCCAAAAATATACAGATACTATAAAGGAGTTTTTCATTAAAGCATTTCATTAAGCAATATTTCCCAAGTTCCTCATAGCTGGTACATTAAATAGACAATCCCTATCTACTCAACCTTGAAAGTTTCTGTAACAGCTAGCTAAAAACTGTAAAATATAATCAAAAATCCCAGACCCAGAATATGGGTAACTCTTATGATCAATATAACAAGTTACCTGTCTTACTAGGAGGCCATTTGGCTGTATGACAAGGTAGTAACCTACAACTCCAAAGAGAGAAATTTCGCTATTGGTAAGATTCTAGAATCTAAGTGTCCTTGCCTCAATGAAAATGGATGATTTTAGCTTGAGTTGATAAAGGAAAAACCACAGCAGATTGCCATGAAATGATAAATGAGCTGGTAAATTGCAATACCTAAAGATAAATACACAAGGATCTATATAAAGCAAGTGTCTGTTCTGGAAAACTTCAGGAAAAAAAAATTAATGACCAAGATAGATTCCAGGAAATGCTTGCATAATTTATCAAATTTAGGAAAATGAAATTGGGAATCTACTTAGACCTCTTGGAAATAAGCCCAAATTTCTTCCAGAAGGCTGAGTAATGTTAAATAGGTATTTATCTCTGTATAGAACAGCTGTCATCTTTTTGCTTGGAAATATATTCCGTTAGCTTCTTTTAGAATACTTTAATAGTTAGAATTTATACTTGGCATTAATATAATTGTTGTTTTCAAATATATGGTGTATTTGAGTGATTATTATTTATTAGTACATATAGAAGCTAAGATATAGAGAATTCATTTTATCTTCCTAGTCATATGTGAAATTTAGTGTTTGTTTTGAATGCTCCCTTGTCCTTGTATTTAGTACCCAGTTTTGTACACATACAATTCCTTGAGCCCCTAGTGCCTTCACGCTGCCCATCACTTACCTACTTCCTCTCATTTTAGTGCCCTACCAAGTCCCATATTTCCAGGACACTTCCTCTAACTTAAAAGCTTTCTGAGAGCAAATTGCAAATGGGCAAGCCCTGCATTGTCTTCTAGCACCATAAAGTTAGAATTAGAATTACAAAGAACCTTATGGATCACCTAACCCACATTTTGTAGATGAGAAAAACAATGTACTCTTGATGTCATTGAGAGATTAACAGTGTAATTTTCTTCTCTCTCATGTTCTGGCTTTGATTACAGAAAAATTACACCTTCTGCCAAATGAGGCACATTTTTCCTGGAGGAATCCAAGCACAAATAATGAGCATTTCTATGTACATAGGTTGAGGGGGAGACAGGGAACCATTTGAGCCTTCATAGTCTGCCATAGGTGTGGTTACTTTCTTCAGTGTTGAGTCAGGTTTGCTGTAATCACATCACAAATCCTCATGGATAGAATTAGTAAAGTGGTGTTTACTCCTCCGTAGGAAACTATTTCAGGTATACATCTAGAGGCACTCAGATTTTAACTCCTCTTAGCATGTTCGTAGGAAACTATTTCAGGTATACATCTAGAGCAGCCATGGGCAAACTACGGCCCGCGGGCCGGATCCGGCCCGTTTGAAATGAATAAAACTAAAAAAAAAAAAGACCGTACCCTTTTATGTAATGATGTTTACTTTGAATTTATATTAGTTCACACAAACACTCCATCCATGCTTTTGTTCCGGCCCTCCGGTCCAGTTTAAGAACCCATTGTGGCCCTCGAGTCAAAAAGTTTGCCCACCCCTGATCTAGAGGCACTCAGATTTTAACTCCTCTTAGCATGTATTAAGTAGGAATACACTTAAGCAGTGAGAGAATCTCAGTCTCCTACTGAATTAGAAAAAAATCCAAGAAAAACAAATTCAGTCCTAAGTCATCGCTATGAATCTGTTGAGTGCCTGCTGTGTGTAAGTCCCACTATGCTTTAAGCCGGCGGTTCTCAACCTGTGGGTCACGACCCCTTTGGGGGTCGAACGACCTTTTCACAGGGGTCGCCTAAGACCATCGGAAAACACATATATAATTACATATTGTTTTTGTGATTAATCACTATGCTTTAATTATGTTCAATTTGTAACAATGAAATTGGGGGTCACCACAACATGAGGAACTGTATTAAAGGGTCGCGGCATTAGGAAGGTTGAGAACCACTGCCTAAGCCACATAGTCCCTTCACTCAAAGAGCCTACAGTTTGTTTTGAAATATAAATCATAAAATGTGAGCTAACAGTACCAAACCATACTACCAATGCTTCTCTACTCTTATAACATGTGATGAAACATAATAATCTTATCAGCATAAAGTCAGTTCTGTGACATTAACCCATAACCATATTTTCCAGTTTCCAACTTCTCATGGCTTTTATATTGCACATTATGGGTTCTGCTTTATAATCCTGTCCTCTGTCATTTTAACATAGTTCAGAACATATAATGTAATCCATAGAGCAAACAAGAGCAGAATTCAATATTCTTTTGAAGTTTAAGTGGAATATTATCTAAGATAGGCAACTAGGGTTTGTCATAAAACAAACCTCAACAAAGATAAAATAACTAAAATCAAACAAATTATGTTCTCTAGCCATCTCAAAATTAAACAACAACAAAAATTATAGAGAGGTATCAGGAACATTCTTATATATTTGGAAGTTAAAAATTTCTAAATAAACTATGGTCCCAAGTTGAGTGTTTAGGGAAATTATAAAATATTTCAACTGAATAAAAATAAAAACAACATTTCAAAATGTATGAGAAACAGAGAAGTTACTCAGAATTTTATAGCATTAAATGCTTATATTCATACATTGTGAAAAGAACTTATATAAAATTAGCAAAGAGAAAACTTCATTAAATCTTAATGGCTTTCTAATGAAGTCTATGAATAAATAATATATGACTTGTAAAGAAGTCTAAATGCTACAACAATTAGAAGACAAAATAGATTGGGCAACAATTGAAGATGAATCATAATGACAAATCCTACCTTCAACTTCCAAACTTTTTGGTTACTGCTCTTCAGTTAGGAAATCTAAGCTACAAGCTTGCCTGGTTAAATTAACATGTGTTCTCAATTTTTGCTTTAATATAAATTAAAATTTTCCTCGCAAGGCATTCTTTATATTTTTTCTTAGCTAATCTCTTACTGACATATCAGGTGAAATTACCATTTTGTTTCTCATTTCACATTTAGAAATAGCTATTTCTTATGGTAAAGTTACTTCATTTCAAGATTGGTCTCATTTATTTAATCTTAAATTAGTTCAAAATTAATCTGCAATAAAATGCAAACGAAATGAATTCTAATTCAAAAGCAAATTCAACAAGTTTTCCAAATCTAATTTTTCATTAAAATCCCCAGGCTAGATTTCACACCTTATAATACTATAAAATTGTTTGGTTCGTGACACTGAAGTGAAACTATACTTTATTATATTTTTTTAATTGGTTAACAATACACCTAGGTATAGAAGGGCATACATACCAAAGGTAATGGGGGGAAGTCATCTTAAAATCTGTCTGCCACACCTTCCTTCACAACTTTGTGTATGTCCCCCTTCAGTACATGCCCTTGACCGGAACCAAACCCGGGACCCTTCAGTCTGCAGGCCGATGCTCTATCCACTGAGCCAAACAGGTCAGGGCTTATTACATTTTTTTAATTGGTTAACAATACACCTAGGTATAGAAGGGCATACATACCAAAGGTAATGGGGGGAAGTCATCTTAAAATCTGTCTGCCACACCTTCCTTCACAACTTTGTGTATGTCCCCCTTCAACTTTTCTCTTTAGATTAAATACAGATAGAAAAGCAGTAAAGGGTAATATGGGGTACATAACTCCTGCTGTGAGCCTCTAGCTAGAGAGTAAGTATAAGATTTTTTTTAACTAAAAAAGAAAGAAATCATTTTCATTGTCAATTTTTATGTGCATACCCTCTGTCAAATTACTGTAAAATCTGGGTCCACAGCCCTTTTTTTATGAACCTCTAGTTAGGCAGCGGTTCTCAACCTGTGGGTCGTGACCCCTTTGGCGGTCAAACGACCCTTTCACAGGGGTCGCCTAAGACCGAGTATAAGATTTTTTTAAAACTAAAAAAAAGAAAAAAGAAAGCATTTTCATTGTCAATTTTTATGTGCATACACTCTGTCAAATTACTGTAAAATCTGAGTCCACAGCCCTTTTTTATGAACCTCTAGCTAGAGAGTAGATATGAGAAATGAAATAGGAAATGTTTGGTAAGGACAGATGTCAGTTACTAGAGAGTAGATATGAGAAATAGGAAATGTTTGGTAAGGACAGATGTCAGTTAAAACTGTGTTTTAATTCATAAACTTGAGACCTGACTAAGCAGATACCAGACATCATTTTATGAAGCATTTGTCACAACTATCATAACATATTAATTGAGCATCATTTGAAACAACAGAATTTACAATGCCATGAGACACGATGCCACGTGGGTTGCAGAAACAGTAATGGTAGAAAAGTTTGACCTCCCTATATCTTCCAGAAGAGATAGCAAGTGAGTAGCCATTCTGTGGATAACTTGTTTTAGGAGGAGCCTATGGGAGAGAAGCTTAGAAAGGTTGACAGATTTGTGAAGAAAAAATTAATGATTGAGTCAGATGAAGCTCGGATGCTTTGTACAATGTTTGAATACCAGTTTGACTAATGAGGAAACCTAGAGGGGGTTTTCATCATTCACTGGCTTGGTGCACGTTTATTGCTACAGGTTATGGGAAGCCAAACAAACCAATGAGCCGCTATACTCACAATCACGGAAGCACTGTTTCATGGCAATTCACAGACTTCATTCTAAAATGCACAGCCAAAATCCATCCAAGCCCAAGGCTGGCTGCATCTCGAGATCAAACAAATTGACTCTGTGACATGTCCAGCATAGGCCTGATCATTACTTTAGACCTAAACACACTTACTTTGCCCCGTATCCATATTATTTCTTTGTACAGACAGCAGAGTGGCCATTGACTTTTACTTTCAACAACTCAGATAAGTTTCACCTCTAAGCACAGGAAAAGTGGAGAGTTGGCAGCCAATCAGGATCAAACATGTTACTTAGGAAGCTAAATGTACCACGGGATTCCAAGTCCTCCACATAGAAAACGCAAGCTGGAAGGATTACTGCAATAACTCTGAACTACCTATTGGACAACAACACACCTTTAAACTTCAATTTCTCTCTCCAGCCATGCATCTACTGTTATAATGACACTAAAGCCCCAGTGCACGAATTCGTGCACGGGTGGGTTCCCTCAGCCTGGCTGGCAATCAAGACCTATTGGGGGGCCAGCTGGCCGGGGAGAGGGGCCCCAGGAGGTTAGCCAGCCAGATTCCCGATCAAGGCTGATGGGGAAGGGGGGGAAACCTGGGGGAGGTGCCATGGGAGGTTGGCTGTGGAAGCACACTGAGTACCGAGGGGCAGCTCCTGCATTGAGCATATTCCCCCTGGTGGTCAGTGCACGTCATAGCGACTGCTCAACTGGTCATTCTGGTTGTTAGGTCGTAACGGTCACTTAGGCTTTTATATATATAGACTACAGTCCCAGAGCACGAAATTCGTGCTCTGGGGGGGTGTCCCACAGCCCAGCCTGCACCCTCTCCAATCTGGGACCCCTTGAGGGATGTCTGACTGCCTGTTTAGGGCAGTCAGACATCCCTCTCACAATCCAGGACTGCTGGCACCCAACTGCTCACCTGCCTACCTGCCTGATTGCTCCTAACTGCTTCTGTCTACCAGCCTGATCACCCCCTAACCACTCCCCTGCCAGCCTGATCAATGCCTAACTATTCCCCTGCCAGCCTGATTGCCCCCAACTGCCCTCCCCTGCTGGCCTGGTCATCCCTAACTGCCCTCCCCTGCTGGCCTGGTTGCCCCAACTGCCCTCCCCTTCAGGGCTGGTCCCCTGCAACTGCCCTTCCCTGCAGGCCTGAGTCCCCCTCAACTGTCTTCCCCTGCAGGCCTGTTCACCCTCAACTGCCCTCCCTTTCAGGCCTGGTTTCTCCCAACTGCCCTCCCCTGCTGGCCTGATCTCCCACAACTGCCCTCCCTCCCCTGCTGGCCATCTTGTGGCATATTACCTCTTGATTAGATAGGATTCTGCACCAAAGAGAGCCTAATCTCTACACAGATTTTTTTTTAAATATATTTCTTTATTGTTTTCAGAGAGGAAGGGAGAGGGAGAGGGAGATAGAAACATCAATGATAAGAGAGAATCATTGGTTGGCTGCCTTCTGAACGCCCCCTACTGGGGATCTAGCCCACAACTCGGGCATATGCCCTTGGCTGGAGTCGAACCCGGGACCCTTCAGTCTGCAGTCCGATGCTCTATCCACTGAGCCAAACTGGCTAGGACTACAAAGATTTTTTTTTAAAGCCACAAACATTAGATGTTTTTGCACAGCAAAGGGAACCACCAACAAAATGAAAAGACAACCCACTGAAAGGGAGAACATATTCACAAATGATACATCTGATAAGAAGTTAATATCCAAAATTTACAAAGAACTGATCAAATTCAACACCAAACAAAAACAAGAAATCCAATTAAAAATGGGCAAAAGACCTGAATAGACACTTCTCCAAAGAGGACATACATATGGCCAATAGAAATATGAAATGATGCTCAATGTCACTAATCATCAGAGAAATGCAAATTAAAACCACAATGAGATGTCACCTCACATTTGTCAGAATGGTTATCATCAATAAATCAACAAACAAGTGTTGGCGAGGATGTGGAGAAAAGGGAATCCTTGTGTGTTGTTGGTAGGAATGCACATTGGTGCAGCCACTATGGAAAGTAGTATGTAGTTACCTCAAAAAAATTAAAAATGGAACTGCTTTATCACCCACAATTCCACTTTTGGGAATTTATCCAAAGAAACCTGAAAAAACTAATTCATATGAATATATGCACCCTTATATTCATTACATCATTATTTACAGTAGGCTAAGATCTGGAAGCAGCCCAAGTGCCCACAGTAGATGAATGGATACAAAAGCTGTGATACATTTACACAATGGAATACTAATCAACCATAAAGAAAAGGAACATTTACCCTTTGTGACAGCGTAGATAGACCTAGAGAGCATTATGCTAAGTGAAATAAGTCAATCAGGGAAAGACATAGATTCCATATATGATCTCACTCATATGTGGAATTTAATGAACAAAATAAACTAACATGCAAAATAGAGACAGGCTCATAGATAGAAATCAGGCTGACAGTTGTTGGGGGAGAGGAGGCGACTGGGAGGTGAAGGGATTGAGCAAAAAAAGAAAAAACTCACAGATACCGAAAACTGTGGTGATTGCGGGAGTAGGGGGAGGCCATAAGGGAGTTAAATGGTGATGGAAGGAGACTTGACTTGGGGTGGTGAACACACAATGCAGTGTACAGATGATGTATTGTAGAATTGGGCACCTGAAACCGGTATAATTTTGTTAACCAGAGTCACCCCAATAAATTCAATAGGAAGGCAAAGTCACAAACATTAACTTTGCAGTGTTCCGAGAATACTGGACTCAATTACCCTACAGGCTTCGTCAAACCTAATTTAAAACCCTAAAATTACATCTTATTCAGCACCTGCCCCTCTGGGCTTTCCAGAGATACCTAACCCCCTGTCCAGTAGAATCCTCTTACTGAAGAATTATCAGGCTCATAAGCCTTTGAAAGAAACTTTGCCCCAGGGAGCCATTCTGCAATGATGGACATGTCCTGAAAATGCTGTCTTTAAGTATTTCACCCTTCCTGGAATACTCTTCTTGTAAATCACACTGAGCATCACTGGCTTTTATTAGGGAACAGAAATGTACTGCCACCCTCTAGGCATAATAGAAAATAACCAGCTTTTCCCACCTCCAATCCTTCAACCAATCAACCCATAACTTGAAAATCTGGAAGCCATCCCTTTTGTCCTATGCCACAATCATAGGCCCAATTTTAGAGTGAATTTTCTCTCAAAATCCCCTCTGATTCATGAACTTTCTCATAGATCCATAGATTCAAATCATGGATTCATACGCCAGTGTGACTTCTCTTTGTCATAAATCTTTACAAAATATCCCAGCAAAAATATGCCAGCTAGATAAATAAAAAGAAATAGCATATTCGATATGAGGAAAGAGCTGATGAGACCTGAACTTATTAAGACACTATAACTAGAGGTTACTATTCCCTGAAATAGTGTTCACATCATATGAAAACCACCCATCAGTTTTATTTAAAGAAAAATCAATCAAAACTTCAATAGCAAGCTACTGGGGTGGCTATAGGTATTTTAAAAACCCTCCATAAGGAGAACATTAATAATACTATACAAAATATTGAAAAACCTTTTTTCAATGCATAGCTGAGTTCACACTGAAGTAATGAATATTCTCAAAGGGAAGCAGCAGGAAGAAAAAGTGGAATCCAGAGAGCTATGCAGAACATTGAAGCGGGCATCTTCCCTGGGCTTGAGCAAAGGGGGCAAGAGATAAAGCCTAGAGGGTGCGTAGGGTAGAAGATCAAGGTGAACACCTCCGCATAAGAGAAGGATCCCTAAAGGGAAGGGCAATACCTTCACAAGGTCCACTAGCTAAACACTGGCCCCCAGAAGAGCTAGACCTTCACTCTGGGTGGAGCTGAAAAGATAAGTTCAACTTGCCAGTTCCAGTTCTGGGTAAGGAGCAGGCACACTACGCCCTGTCTCACCCACTGAATGGACAGAATGCATGGATTCTGAAGAGTAAATGATAGCAGGTAGATTGTGGGGGGGGGGGGGGGGGGTGGGATACCAGAATTTGAAATACCACTAAATTAATGATGAGTTTCTTTTTTGTCTCAAGGCATCACCCAATCTGGACTCAAGGCAGCTCAAAATATAGAAGTTCAGATACCTTGGAATAATAGAGCACCAGAAATCCTCAGGTTCTTAAAGAATGGAAAAGGAGTCTCCTAACACACAGAGAAACTTGGGGTGGGGGTCTCCCTTTTTTTCTCTGTTCTCTCACCCCAGCCCCCCAGGGCCATCCTACCTGTTTCTTGCTAGAAACAAGAGCACCACTGGTACAGCCAGGGCCCAGAGGTGCCTCCACTGCAGTGGTTCTCAACCTTGGCTGCACATTAGAATCACCTGGGAATCTTTTTAAAATCCTGATTTCTGGGCCTCATCCTCCGGAAATTCTGTTTCTTTGTTACTAATGTTGTGGCCCCACCCCATAACAAAGATTTCCGGAGGACAAGGCCCAGAAATCAGGATTTTAAAAAGATCCCCAGGTGATTCTAATGTGCAGCCAAGGTTGAGAACCACTACTCCACTGTGAGAAGAGGGAACTTTCCAGTCAGGGCAGTGATGATGGTAAGAGGGTAGAGCTAGCAAGCCTCCTTTCTCTGTCCTCCATCACTTGACCCCAGACACAGGCACAGCCACGGGAGGAGGGCAGCAGAGCAGGATAAGGGAAACCCCAGCTCCAGGCCAGAAGACTGAAAAGACAAGTACCAGAGAACCTCTTAGGGAACTAAGGAATGAAGGGAACTTCCTTAACCTGAGAAAGGGAATCTCTGTTTAGAAAAGGGTAGTTACAGTAAACATCACAGAAAACTGAATGGTAAAAGCATGACATTTAAGTTTAAAAACTCAAGTATGTAGCTATTAGCACTTGCCTTGTTTAGACTTAATAGTAGGTACATTGGGGTTTTTTTTATTATTATCTATATATATAAAAGCCTAAGCGACCATTACAGCCAGTTGACTGAATGACAGGTCGATCGGCCAGTAGCTATGATATGCACTGACCACCAGGGGGTAGAGCTCAACACAGGAGTTGCCCCCTGATGGTTAGTGCGCTCCCACAGCCAACCTCCAGTGGCCAGCCAACCTCCCATGATCCTTTCCCCCTCGCTGGCCAAACTCTCGCAGTCCCTCCCCCCAGACAGGGCAAGATGGCCCTGATCGGACCCGATCGCCAGCCAGGTAAAGGGACCCCATCTGTGCACGAATTTGTGCACTGGGCCTCTAGTTACTATATAAAATGTATATTGTGTTTTAGCCCTAGCCAGTTTGGCTCAGTGGTAGAGCATCTGCCTGTGGACTGGAGGGTACCAGGTATGATTCCAGTCAAGGGCACATGCCTGGGTTGTGGGCTCAATCCCCAGTAAGGGATGTGCAGGAGGCAGCCGATCAATGATTATTTCTCACTTTGATGTTTCTATGTCTCTCTTCCTCTCCCTTTCTCTCTGAAACCAATAAAAATATATTTTAAAAATAATAATAAAAACAGATTTGTAAAAAATAAAAATAAAAAATGTATATTGTGTTTAGACTCTTTTATGCCTATTTTTTAGAGGGGAAAAAAGTATGGAAAATTATAAAACAAAAAAGAATGTGTCCTCATTGCTGTGCATGTAAAGTCCATGTTGTACCTCGGGAATGCGCCTCACAGGAAATTTGAAATCAAAATGTCTATCCTCCACTGTCACTCACTTCAGAGCCTCGATTTAGTTTCTAATAAATTAACTGAATTGGACTCCATATCTTTAATATGTAGTCACACATTCTATAATTCTTTTCAATTACCTGATGGTCATGTGTTTTAGCCCTAGCCAGTTTGGCTCAGTGGTAGAGCATCTGCCTGTGGACTGAAGGGTACCAGGTATGATTCCAGTCAAGGGCACATGCCTGGGTTGTGGGCTCAATCCCCAGTAAGGGACGTGCAGGAGGCATCCAATCAATGATTATTTCTCACTTTGATGTTTCTATCTCTCTCTTCCTCTCCCTTTCTCTCTGAAATCAATAAAAATATTTTTTTAAAATAATAATAAAAACAAATTTGTAAAAAATAAAAATAAAAAATGTATATTGTATTTAGACACTTTTATGCCTATTTTTTAGGGGGAAAAGATATGGAAAATTATAAAACAAAAAAGAATGTGTCTTCATTGCTGTGCATGTAAAGTCCATGTTGTACCTCGGGAATGCGCTGCACAGGAAATTTGAAATCAAAATGTCTATCCTCCACTGTCACTCACTGTCTTGCATGACTTGTACTAATTAATCATTTAATCCTTCAGAGCCTCAATTTATTGTCTAATAAATTAACTGAATTGGACTCCATATCTTTAATATGTAGTCACACATTCTATAATTCTTTTCAATTACCTGATGGTCAGGCTCTGGGTTTTCATTACTTTATTTGCATACTTTCATGTATTTGAAGTACAGTTTTGCATGCCTGACAAAGAATGACTAAACAAAATGACATAAAATTCAAATGCCAATGTCCACAAATAAAGTTTTATGGGAACACAGCCATGCTCATTATTTATGCAAAGTCTGTGGCTGCCATTGTGTTTTAACAGCAATGGCGAGCGTGTGCAATAGAGACCATATGTGGTACTCATTACTTTCACTGCTGCTCAGCGCACAAGTCACAGTAACAGAGTTATAACTTGGCAACTCTTCAAATGCCATATGTATCACCATGTGGGGGCTTTATATTTTCAATTACCACTGCATGCCCATCATGCAAAAACAAGAAAAGTGGACTTTGTACTTCTAAGGCACAGTGAAGGGCTTTGTTATTGGATGAGGTCACCAAGCATTGTATTTATCACGCAAACACTATAGATGTGCTCAAAGATTACAAATGTGTTGATGTTGCCAGATCAAGCACTGATTGCAATATTGACTGCAGCAGAAGAAATGCATCGAGAGAAAACAAACTTGTTTACAAGTACGAGGCATTAGGAAAAAAAAATTTAAATCGGGTTATTCACTTTAGTGGCAGCATCTCCCTCCAAGTCCAAGACAGCCACTCAGAATTCTTCAAGAAAGATGCTGTCCTCCTCATCAAGGTAGCCCTTGTTATTTATGTAAAATGGAAAGTCTCCTGGGCCTTTTCTTCCTAAACATTTGAATTCCTTCCTCTTCTTTGCTATAGGGATTTCTGGCATCTCAAACTTCTTTCAGTATAGGCTCCCCTTAGTCCAGTTCCAGTTAACAAACCACACTTCTCTCAGCTGCTCAAGCTATAGCACAGCCTCCTCCAAGAGCCTCTTCTAAAACCAGGCTCCCCTCTCCTGGGTCTAGTGCTCTCAGTCTCTATTGCTACGTAACTTTTTTAAAATCTTTCAAATCTTTTCATAGGTAAACCTTTCTTCTAAGGTTTAAATCTCTCCCTTTCTCTCTGAAATCAATAAAAATATTTTTTTAAAATAATAATAAAAACAAATTTGTAAAAAATAAAAATAAAAAATGTATATTGTATTTAGACACTTTTATGCCTATTTTTTAGGGGGAAAAGATATGGAAAATTATAAAACAAAAAAGAATGTGTCTTCATTGCTGTGCATGTAAAGTCCATGTTGTACCTCGGGACCGTCTCCTCAGTGCTTGGAATGTATATATTGCCCACCTTTCCCACAGTTGAGCCATTTTCAAGGATGCAGACTTGAAGGAGAAAATGTACTGAAACTATCTGGATGGTAGATGTCACTGAATCTAGTTAAGGCCTCTGTATAAACTTTCAAGATTCTGGTGGGCAGGTGAGGAGGTCTACTCGTCTTGCTGCCACCAAGACAAGCCTCATATGAAAGTTCTTAAAACTGCCACCTACCATTCTGGAATGCCCTGCCTCTCTCTTCCACCTGTCCTTGCCCTCTGAGACAGTTTGCTAACCAACAGGCATTCTGACTCTAGTTATAGGAGAAGGCAATGAGAATCGGCATCTACCTGCCACATAACAAGCTCATGTGAGTTTAACGAAGGGTTTTCAAGCAATGTAGACCAAGTCCTTGGACAAATGTAAGAGGACAGTTTCTCCTGATGTGAAAAGTTCTGTGAAATTTTGGATTTGAAATATATATATATATCCTCCAAAGTACTCCTTCCATATCTCAATATTCTGGTGGGCAGGTGAGGAGGTCTACTCGTCTTGCTGCCACCAAGACAAGCCTCATATGAAAGTTCTTAAAACTGCCACCTACCATTCTGGAATGCCCTGCCTCTCTCTTCCACCTGTCCTTGCCCTCTGAGACAGTTTGCTAACCAACAGGCATTCTGACTCTAGTTATAGGAGAAGGCAATGAGAATCGGCATCTACCTGCCACATAACAAGCTCATGTGAGTTTAACGAAGGGTTTTCAAGCCTCCTCCTCGGTGCTTGGAATGTATATATTGCCCACCTTTCCCACAGCTGAGCCATTTTCAAGGATGCAGACTGGAAGGAGCAATATGTACTGAAACCATCTGGATGGTATATGTGACTGAATCTAGTTAAGGCCTCTGTATAAACTTTCAAGATTCTGGTGGGCAGGTGAGGAGGTCTACTCGTCTTGCTGCCACCAAGACAAGCCTCATATGAAAGTTCCCTTGCTTATTAAAACTGCCACCTACCATTCTGGAATGCCCTGTCTCTCTCTTCCACCTGTCCTTGCCCTCTGGGACAGTTTGCTAACCAACAGGCATTCTGACTCTAGTTATAGGAGAAGGCAATGAGAATCGGCATCTACCTGCCACATAACAAGCTCATGTGAGTTTAACGAAGGGTTTTCAAGCAATGTAGACCAGGTCCTTGGACAAATGTAAGAGGACAGTTTCTCCTGATGTGAAAAGTTCTGTGAAATTTTGGATTTGAAATATATATATATATCCTCCAAAGTACTCCTTCCATATCTCAATGTCCCACCCTTCCAATAAATCCTAACTTCCACAACAGATATGTTGAGACAATAAAATTAATATGTTTCAATTTAAGAAATGACAAAATCATATTCTGCACCTGGAAATTACTTACAGAAACCTCATGGCCATCCTATATAATAAAACCCTAATATGCAAATCGACCAAAAGGCAGAATGACTGGTCGCTATGACAAGCACTGACCACCAGGAGTCAGACGCTCAACGCAGGAGCTGCTCCCTGGTGGTCAGTGCGCTCCCACAGGGGGAGCACCGCTCAGCCAGAAGCCAGGCTCATGGCTGGCGAGCACAACAGCGGTGGCGGGAGCCTCTCCTGCCTCTGTTGCAGGCAGGCAGTAAGGAGAGAGGGGTCCCGGACTGCGAGAGTCCCAGACTGCGAGAGGAATGTCTGACTGCCAGCTTAGGCCCGATCAGGCAGACATCCCCCGAGTGGTACCGGACTGCAAGAGGGTGCAGGCCAGGCTGAGGAACACCCCCGCCCCGAGTGCACAAATTTCGTGTACCAGGCCTCTAGTAAGAAAAATAATTTTTAGTGTCTTCATAGAAAATCTTTGGTTCTCTTTTTTAATTAAATTTATTGAGGTACATTGGTTAATAAAATTATATAGGTCTCAAGTGTACAATTCTATAATACATCATCTCTATATTGCATTGTGTGTTTACTACCCAACATCAAATCTCCTTCCATCACATATAGCCTTGAGTGTAGAATTTAAAGCCCTGATTCATTTTCTCTATAGCAGAGTTTGCAGAAACGATCTCACTCAATGTCCCACCCTTCCAATAAATCCTAACTTCCACAACAGATATGTTGAGACAATAAAATTAATATGTTTCAATTTAAGAAATGACAAAATCATATTCTGCACCTGGAAATTACTTACAGAAACCTCATGGCCATTCTATCTAATAAAAGAGAAACATGCAAATTGACCATAACCCAAACACCCTTCCCATTGGCTAATCAGCAGGATATGCAAATTAACTGCCAACCAAGATGGCGGCCGGCCGCCAGGCAGCTGAAGCGAACAGGAGGCTTGCTTGCTCCAGTGACGGAGGAAGC
>NW_005355115.1:59863-73848 GCF_000412655.1 Myotis brandtii
TCCTCATCAAGGTAGCCCTTGTTATTTATGTAAAATGGAAAGTCTCCTGGGCCTTTTCTTCCTAAACATTTGAATTCCTTCCTCTTCTTTGCTATAGGGATTTCTGGCATCTCAAACTTCTTTCAGTATAGGCTCCCCTTAGTCCAGTTCCAGTTAACAAACCACACTTCTCTCAGCTGCTCAAGCTATAGCACAGCCTCCTCCAAGAGCCTCTTCTAAAACCAGGCTCCCCTCTCCTGGGTCTAGTGCTCTCAGTCTCTATTGCTACGTAACTTTTTTAAAATCTTTCAAATCTTTTCATAGGTAAACCTTTCTTCTAAGGTTTAAATTTACAATTGACCTGTTCACCACAGGGCACTGTTGGAGGAGGTCATTGAGAGGACATTGGAACTAATTGACACCCCCAGCCCCAGCTGGACCCAGGCAATCGAGGCTCCTCGCCTCCTCCTCGGTGCTTGGAATGTATATATTGCCCACCTTTCCCACAGTTGAGCCATTTTCAAGGATGCAGACTTGAAGGAGAAAATGTACTGAAACTATCTGGATGGTAGATGTCACTGAATCTAGTTAAGGCCTCTGTATAAACTTTCAAGATTCTGGTGGGCAGGTGAGGAGGTCTACTCGTCTTGCTGCCACCAAGACAAGCCTCATATGAAAGTTCTTAAAACTGCCACCTACCATTCTGGAATGCCCTGCCTCTCTCTTCCACCTGTCCTTGCCCTCTGAGACAGTTTGCTAACCAACAGGCATTCTGACTCTAGTTATAGGAGAAGGCAATGAGAATCGGCATCTACCTGCCACATAACAAGCTCATGTGAGTTTAACGAAGGGTTTTCAAGCAATGTAGACCAGGTCCTTGGACAAATGTAAGAGGACAGTTTCTCCTGATGTGAAAAGTTCTGTGAAATTTTGGATTTGAAATATATATATATATCCTCCAAAGTACTCCTTCCATATCTCAATGTCCCACCCTTCCAATAAATCCTAACTTCCACAACAGATATGTTGAGACAATAAAATTAATATGTTTCAATTTAAGAAATGACAAAATCATATTCTGCACCTGGAAATTACTTACAGAAACCTCATGGCCATCCTATATAATAAAACCCTAATATGCAAATCGACCAAAAGGCAGAATGACTGGTCGCTATGACAAGCACTGACCACCAGGAGTCAGACGCTCAACGCAGGAGCTGCTCCCTGGTGGTCAGTGCGCTCCCACAGGGGGAGCACCGCTCAGCCAGAAGCCAGGCTCATGGCTGGCGAGCACAACAGCGGTGGCGGGAGCCTCTCCTGCCTCTGTTGCAGGCAGGCAGTAAGGAGAGAGGGGTCCCGGACTGCGAGAGTCCCAGACTGCGAGAGGAATGTCTGACTGCCAGCTTAGGCCCGATCAGGCAGACATCCCCCGAGTGGTACCGGACTGCAAGAGGGTGCAGGCCAGGCTGAGGAACACCCCCGCCCCGAGTGCACAAATTTCGTGTACCAGGCCTCTAGTAAGAAAAATAATTTTTAGTGTCTTCATAGAAAATCTTTGGTTCTCTTTTTTAATTAAATTTATTGAGGTACATTGGTTAATAAAATTATATAGGTCTCAAGTGTACAATTCTATAATACATCATCTCTATATTGCATTGTGTGTTTACTACCCAACATCAAATCTCCTTCCATCACATATAGCCTTGAGTGTAGAATTTAAAGCCCTGATTCATTTTCTCTATAGCAGAGTTTGCAGAAACGATCTCACTCCATAGTTCTTGTATAACTCATACCCATCATAATATGTCATGGCAACCACCACTTGGTCTGTCCTTAATATTTTAAAGAAATTGATGTCACTCTCTAATAGTATGCTGCTCTTCACTGCCTTCAAATCCAACAAGGCCACATAATAAATTCCTAATTACCAACCTTGAAGTCTGTCGCTTATAATATCCTCTGGTACCTGATTCTGTATTGGTTTGCTCTAACAGAAAATACTCAGGGCATTTTAAACAGCAAGAAGTTTAATACAAGGAATTGGGTGTTTGCATAATTTTTGTGAGGATTAGAAAAATTCTCTGTGGTACATTTTCAAAAATTCCTTCCAGGAAAATACCACACAACCAACCCCATGAGGCATTCCCTTTTCTGCCTCAATCAGGCAGCCTCTGTCCCAGCTTCTGGCTTCCAGATTCCAACCTTGCTACAATGGAAGATCAGAAAGCTCCCACAATCAGGGAATATTTATTCAGTGAATATTTATGAAGCGTCTACAGAGGAAAGAGGTTTCTGTGGGGGTTGCTGAGTAGCCAGAAGGCAGAAGATTTGCAATTATGGAGTGATAGGACCTAAAAAGAATTTAGGATTATTAATTTAGGCAATAAATGAATGAGGGAAGCACTGATCACAAACTTTATAAAATATTCAGTTTTGTGAAGAAAAATTCTTATTCTAAGTATCTGTTTTACATTATAGAAAATTGAGCAATAAACAATTGGGTGGGACTGTTTATACCTCTTTTTTTAATATGTTTTATTGATTCTTTACAGAGAGGAAGGGAGAGGGATAGAGAGTTAGAAACATCGATGAGAGAGAAACATCAATCAGCTGCCTCCTTAATACAAGCAATTGGGTGTTTGCATAATTTTCGTGAGGATTAGAAAAATTCTCTGTGGTACATTTTCAAAAATTCCTTCCAAGAAAATACCACAGAACCAGCCCTGTGAGGAGTCCCCTTTCCTGCCACAATCAGGCAGCCTCTGTCCCAACTTCTGGCTTCCAGATTCCAACCCTGCTACAATGGAAGATCAGAAAGCTCCCACAATCAGGGAATATTTATTCAGTGAATATTTATGAAGCGTCTACAGAGGAAAGAGGTTTCTGTGGGGGTTGCTGAGTAGCCAGAAGGCAGAAGATTTGCAATTATGGAGTGATAGGACCTAAAAAGAATTTAGGATTATTAATTTAGGCAATAAATGAATGAGGGAAGCACTGATCACAAGCTTTATAAAATATTCAGTTTTGTGAAGAAAAATTCTAAGTATCTGTTTTACATTGTAGAAAATTGAGCAATAAACCATTAGGTAGGACTGTTTATACCTCTTAAATGAAAATAATCACAGCAATTTATTTCATAGTGTCATTTTACTTTTTCATAGATATTGCTAGTAATATTCTTAGATTTGATTTTAAAAAACAACACAGAAAATAATGAAGATTATTTCACCTTTTTTGGCTTCTTCATTGGCATTTACCCAAGCTCTCAATTTTTTTCACTGAGTAGAAAATATATAAACAAATATCACACTTAAAAACTGGGACTCTAACACCAAAGCAAAAAAATTATAATTCCAGTAAAAAATAATAATAAGCAGGGCAGTCAGAAAGAAGTTTAAAAATTCACAATAGTTTTTCCTATAAAAGTCAAGTAACTGAAATCAAACGGGATAATATGCTTTAATGGAGAAGACCCTGTGAGCAGAATTGGAGGGTAAGGAGTTTATCTGGGAGGTGATCTGAAGAAGCACCAGTCAGGAGAGGGAAAGGGAAACCGGAAGTGAAGGGATCTGATCTAAGGGCTTCGATTCTCTTAGGGGCTTATGGGAAGAGGTGTAAACTCACCTCAGGATTATCCTACCCAAGGAAGCCAGGGTGTTTGTCCTCCAACCCCCATCATCACTGACGGAGGCTGCTTCTCAAGGCATCACTGCCAGAAGCACCCAGCCTGGGCCTGCTGAGCAACATGAGAGAAAATCCTGCTCAAAGTAGTTACAGGTGCTCTCAGTAGGAGGCCATGAACTTGCCTAGCATCTGTTACTGTGTGTGTGCGTGTGTGTGCGTGTGTGTGTTAAGTATCTCAACAGCTATTTCAATCACTTATTTTCTTTTGTGTAAGTATAGAGCTCACTGCTGCAAATACAAATATAGAAGCAATGTATAGCAAATCGGTTTACCAGCTAGCAAAGGGTATTAATAACTGCAGAATAAATAACAGCTTTATACTTTTTTGTTTTTTAAAACAATTTCCAACTACAAAATGTAGGTATTCAAAATGGATTTTCATATACCTATATATATAACTCTGCTGCAAACAATGAGTCAAAAAGCAAATATGTCCTCAGCATGTACCTCCAGTTTAAAGTCTTAACAGACAAGTTACTTTGATGTCCTTAAGTAAAAACCACAAATGTTAAATAGGTGTTGAGGGAGAGAGTAGCTAAGTGGTTAATTTTATGTAATTCTCTGTTCCCTTTTATTTTCTAAGTCATTACTTTTGGGAAAATTTTCCAGTGTAAAAAAAAGGCTATCCCCAAGTATCAGTCTTTCCACTCCGTTAAATACACTGCTATTCAATACCGAGAAATGACTGGGGGGAAAAGCTGTGAATTTAGATTGCTTATTAAGCACAAAGTAAATCAAACTTCACCTAAGATGTCTTTTTCCTTCTGCCTTTCTTTATCTCCTGCTGCGTTTTATGTCTACTACTCCTCTGTACTTTTAAATACAACTTTACTTAACAACAGTAAAACACCAACAATTCTAATGGCTTACTTTAAAAATGGCTCTCAACATTGTAATCTTCTACTGCTAAAATGTCCATCAGGACACATACAAAATGTTTCCATTTAATTGATAATAACAAACCAATTTTAAATTATATTATTTCAGTTTCAACAATCTTTTGCCCCTAGATTTTTAAATTTTTGGTAAATAAGAAATCGACCCTCTCATTTTTGGATTTGAAATGCCATGAAAAAAAGCTCCCAATTGACTTTTTGTTACATTTCCATCTGTGACAGGAGGAGCTGATGATAACAGCAAATGTATATTGAACTTCTTTTCAAGTTGTCTTCTTTCCAGGGTAATCTTTTTTAATGAAATTGATCAATCTGAGAAGTTTGCCCTTCAGAGCTTTTCTCCAGGAAGAGCATGCCAGTGAAATTCAGCAAGGAATTAAGTCACACACAAAAATGCAAGTCATTCTATTGCTAATGAAGCCAAAGATATCACTTTTGTGATTGAACTATAAGGGAATTAAAATTGCCCTTACCAATCTGAATATTATGTGGTACAAAAAAATACATTTCATCTATTTTTTTTAAATAGACATATATGGCAAAAAATGATTTCTCTGGTCCAAGAAAATTTTCATTTACAAGGCATTGGTCAAAAGGTGAGTTTTCAAAGTTAGTTAATTAGGAATCATGCTAAATACAATAATATTTTAGTAGTGAAATATTATTACACATTTGGCAGTACTATTAAAGGACATAATTTGGCAACCTTGTCACTAAACTTGGCTCCTCTCATAAAAATGAATACCCAGAGAGATTTGTATGCACACTCTAATTTCATTTAAATGCAAAGAATTACTCTAGAGAAATATAGTGCTAACTTTTTAGTGTTTAAGTAGACAATGGTATACATCAACAAAATCCAGCGATGGTAGGCATAGTTTGGGGAAGAAAGGTAAAACAGCAGTGAAAACCCATTTTGTTAGAACCACTGTTCGCCTACCTATTATCCATTCTCCCCTTTCTTTGTACTCACAGACTTTGTATATACGGGCAATCTGTCCACTAAAATCAGCATTTTTCAGCCTCCCTTGTAGCAATGATGGCCAGCTGACACATTTCTGGTCAATGAGATATAAGCCATATTTTCCTAGGGGTTTCTAGAAATGCTTTGTATTACTGGAATAAGCAATTTTCCTGTTTCCTGTTCCTTTCTAGTTTTATGCCTGGAACGTGGTCTAGAACTGAAGCAGCAATCAGTAATCCATAAGTATGAGAGCCACATGCCAAGGATGATGAGACATAAAGCTCTAGGTCAGGGGTGGGCAAACTTTTTGACTCGAGGGCCACAATGGGTTCTTAAACTGGACCGGAGGGCCGGAACAAAAGCATGGATGGAGTGTTTGTGCGAACTAATATAAATTCAAAGTAAACATCATTACATAAAAGGGTACGGTCTTTTTTTTTTTTTTAGTTTTATTCATTTCAAACGGGCCGGATCCGGCCCTCGGGCCGTAGTTTGCCCACGGCTGGTCTAGGAAGATAGACTTTAAACACAACTTAACAACAGCAAAACAACAACTCTAATGACTTTCTCTTAAAATGACTATCAACATTGTAATCGCCTACTGCTAAACTGTCCATCAAAGTTCTCATGGAGCTGCTACCTCAGAATAAGACCGCTTGAGTCAATAATTCTTCTATTATGCAAAAAATATCCTTTTTGGCTAAACCACTGTCGTTAGGTTTTGTTACATCATGCCAAGCAACCCCTATTGATAACTATCCTCAGTGTAACTACTAAAAAAAATGTGCGGCAAACTTCTTGAATATGGACAGCTATTAGTATGGGTGTTTATCATGTGTCTTCAGTCATATTGATGGAAGAACACTCTCTACATAAGAAAATCGTGACCTTCTGAAATGGGCTTCTCCTATGATTTTTGTGCAGAATGTTGTAGAATCAATTATCCAATAAATAAAGTAGGATAAGTTCATGTGAGATGAAAATGCCTCCCAGCCTAAGGTGCATTTGTTGCAGAGCCAAAGAAAAGAACCAACATTCGGATGGAGCATCTTAATTGGTCATGGCTTAGACTCCCTTCCATCTTTTTTCTGAAAATTCTTCTTCAACTAATTATATTTTTTTATACACATGTGACTACCATCAGGATCTCAGAAGCTCTGAGTCTGTCCTAACATTCATAATACAAATGTTTCTCAGAAGTCCTGGCATGTTGCTCATAGGCAATGATAGCTAAAGGGCAAGAAGCTTGAATTTCAGATGGGTTTGTTATTATCTCTATTTCTCAGAGTGTTTGCGATCAATGATTCATATTGCACTTGCAATAACTTCCTTCAAGTGTTGTTTAAAACTTCACTTTTTTATTTTGCCAACTTTGCAAAACGGATGCTTACAAACTTAAAATTCATAAGGGCAAAGCTAATCTTTTATAGATAGGCACATTTCTTTTGAACCATTAGATCAGACTTGCCCAATTTCTGAGGCTCCTATCCATAATCCATCAAATTACCAAATATACTTGCTATTCATTAACTTGAATGAAATAATTAATACAAATAATGAACCTCTTAGGAAATATTTAACAGTCATTTTATCTGTGGGATCTTTGCTTTGATCATTCTAAAGGAAGAAACTGTACAGTTTAAGCAGAGGCCTCAGCCAATTCCACAGGGAATTCTGTATTTGGAGACCTTCCAAGTTTCCCTAAATTGAAGTAAAGCGTGAGGCTTTACCACTACATCCACTAGTCACCGGATGGGGGCTGCCCCTGGAAAGGGGAACTGTCCTTGGGTGAGTCAGTTCCCATGAACTAGGTTATGGCTGAGAGAAGGGAGCAGCTGGGATCCATCAGCAGCCAATGCTCCCAGTAGGTGGAGGAATGAGTGTCTTGGCCTGAAGGAGACCCTTCTCATCACCATTTGTATGAGACATAGATCTCATCACACTCTGAACCTACACTATATCTCTCACCAAACATCCCTGTTGTCAATTTTCTAAACTTCTTTCCATGTCCTTGACCAGTGACCAACCTATGAATGTCTGCCCTTGAATCACTGTAGTTTGTACCTCAGGTTCTCTTCTGAAATAAATGACCAAAGGCACAACTCAAAGTGCTTCCTATTTAAAGGATTTCTTTCACTACTTTCAGGACTAACCCTGCTCTCAGACTATGCAGATACATATGAACACTAGTTGCTACTTGTCCACAAATATAGGTGGAGGGAGAAATGACAACGCCGTAGAAAGCAGTTCAATGTGAGTCTGAATCACATGGTTTTACTTCTCTACCTTCTGGATTTGCTGAGATCAAACCCCATTACATCATTTCCATTTTATACTGGAATACAGCCATGCATTTTGAGCGGCATGTGCCTGTCAAACAGATAAGTTCAGTTCAATGTGGACATAATCACCTGACTGTGCATCAAGTCAAGAGCTGCTTTTTAATTGGTTGGAGAGGATAAGAAGAAAGAGAGGTGAAGAATTACTTCGAAACTTGTGGGGGATGATAGTAATGATTGGTATCAAACAATATGAATAGTGAAAGAAGAAATTAGTCAAATGAGGCAAATATTGAATTGCAAGTATGGGGAATGAGGTGACTTTGAATGCAGTCTTCATAAATCTTTAGCAGAAGTTCAGTTCTCTCTGAGATGTCCATACTTTCAACAGGCTACACAGGAAACGGAGAAGGAGTGAGGGGCAGCTGTGTAGGGAGTCAGACCAACCACCCAACTGTGATTACCCAAAGAGCAGAGACAACAGGAAGGAAAGGTGTTTTTTTTCATTGCTTTTCTATACCATAGTATTTACTGAGTTATGTGCTGGCTCAGGGTTGGGTTCCTATACACTCTCTATCCCCTCTAATGCAAACAACAAACCAGTTTTTAATTAATTGCCAGCAATCACTGGCAAATGCCCGAGATGAATTGAAACACAGACCTGCTAGCTCTGAAGGCCACACTGCCCCACCAGGTAGCTCTCATTCAACTTTGCTGATTTCACAACTTCACCTGGGTGGAAATGCATTTCAATCATGAAAGATAATGTAAAAATTCTTGTTATTATGCAGTTATCTAGGCAAACATGGAATGTTTTCATTCTAAGAGTGGCCTGGAGAGCTCATTAAAGTAGATATATGCTTAGTTGGAGAAAATTAAATTCATCCCTTGCTTCCTCTAGCTAAGGGAATTGTCACGGGTCCTTGACATGAAAAGCATTGGGGTACAATGTTCGTTTTGGCTAACAAACCAGTTTTAATTAATTGCCAGAAATCACTGGCAAATGCCTGAGATGAACTTGAAACACAGACCTGCTAGCTCTGAAGGCCACACTGCCCCACCAGGTAGCTCTCATTCAACTTTGCTGATTTCACAACTTCACCTGGGTGGAAATGCATTTCAATCATGAAAGATAATGTAAAAATTCTTGTTATTATGCAGTTATCTAGGCAAACATGGAATGTTTTCATTCTAAGAGTGGCCTGGAGAGCTCATTAAAGTAGATATATGCTTAGCTGGAGAAAATTAAATGCATCCCTTGCTTCCTCTAGCTAAGGGAATTTTCAAGGGTCCTTGACATGAAAAGCATTGGGGTACAATGTTCTTCACACTCATGGCCTTCAGGTATGTTTAGATTAGATTTGGGAACAGCAGAGAGGAACTCTTCCAGGCTGAGAAAACATTTGTGAATTGAAAATATTTTCTTTCTAATTTGATCTTCAAAAACTGTTCTAATTTTTAGTGTTATGATTTCAATCAATTCATAAGGACTATCATTTGAAACCTATCAAATTACATTTCTGCAAAAACACAAAAAAAGATTAGAATTCTTTTTTAATTCATTTTTGGAGAGTTATATTAAAATGATAATTAATTCCTTTTCATAGTTAATGTGTTGGATCTTATACAGAGCATATAGTAAGTGTTATCAAAGAATTTGTTTCATTATTGTGTGTGAAACTTAATGAAAATATAAGAAATTCCTTGACATATATTCTAATTTTCTTCTATTATATTGACCAACTCTAATGCATAGCTGGCCCTTGGGAGCATAAAAAAATTCACCACATCCTAAGGTGTCAGCAAGTGAAATTCCACCATCGCAATTTTTAACAAGGGATTTTCATATTTGTAGTTCTAGCAATGTATTCAGAGACCAGGCCTACCTTCTGGATATGAGGTATTAGATAGCCAGCCAATTGGAATGATTTGGAGAACCAAGAACACTGGGGCCAAATATCTTCCTGCTGGAGATCTTTTACATTGGTGAGCTCAAACTGGTGGGCTCCAGCTCAGATCTGTTTTACCTGGCTATCAAAGTGTTTTGATTTGAATGCCTTTATGCTGGCCACACCATCTCCATTTTGACACAATACCTACCACTTCTTATTGTCTTATATCCTGATCCAAACATTGATACTACCTACTGGACTCAGAGCAATTAACTTTGGGCAGAAGATACTTCACATTTTAGGAATGCGCTGTCAAGCCCTTAAAGATTAATGATACCTAGTTTTGGCAAGTGTGCAGAAAAAATCATCTTTCTACATTTTAGCTAAGGGAAAGCTTTTTTGGAGAGAAATGCAGGTTGGTTATTAATAACTATCAACATTAACATTTTTTAAATTTGTACCATGGATTTTATAATTCCAAATCCAAGAATTTATTTTTCTAAATACTTACAAAAACTTTTATGTACAAGAATGCGTTTAGCTATGTTTTTCAAAGTAGAAAAATCTTAAAAGCAATCTAGATGTGCATTTACAAAAGAATAGTTATAGAAATTATGCTATAGCCCTGGTTAGTTTGACTCAGTGGATAGAGCATTGACCTGCAGACTCAAGGGTCCTGGGTTTGATTCTGATCAAGGGCACATGCCCAGGTTGCAGGCTCGATCCCCACAGAGGGTGTGCAGGAGGGAGCTGTTCAGTGATTCTCATCATTGATGTTTCTATCACTCTCTCCCTCTCCCTTCCTCTCTAAAATCAATAAAAATATTTTTTAGAAAGATAATAAAATTTATAGACCCTCTGGCTTGAACTGAGAAATAAGAGAGACAGCATAATTTATCAATATTACTAACAAAACAGGAAACACTAATATATATATATATATCCTAGAAAGCTAAAAATAACAAGGAATTATTATTTAAAATGTATGCCAAATTTAACAAATTACCAGTAACATTTATTTATTAAAAGACCCAAATTAACTAAATTTATACAAGAAAAAATAGAAAAATTCTACCAATCCTATATCTGTTAAAGAAATTGAATATGTAAATAAAAACTTTTCCACAGAAATACTTCCAGCCCAGATGCTTCACTGGTGAATTCTATCAAACATTTAGGAAAAAATAATTTCAATCTTAAGCAAGTGCTTGCAGAAAATAGGGGTGAGCCTGGCCAGCGTAGCTCAGTGGTTGAGCAGTCAACCTGTGAACCAGGAGGTTGAGGTTCAATTACCTGTCAGGGAACAAGCCCAGGTTGCCGCCTTGATCCCCAGTGTGGGGCGTGCAGAAGGCAGCCAATCAATGATTCTTCTCTCATCATTGATGTTTCTATCTCTCTCTCCCTCTCTCTTCCTCTCTGAAATCAATAAAATATATATTTTTAAAAAGAAAATAGGGAGAAAAAATGCTTCCAAACTTATTTTGTGAAACCAGAATAATCCTGATAACACTTACAATGGGTATTACAAAAAAAGGAAATGAACAGTGATACTCCTCATAACAAAATATTAGTAGCAAATTCAGCAATATGTATTTCAATAATGACAAAATAGGGCCAATCCAAAGATGGGAAAATTGGTTTAACATTTGAAAATCAATCTATGTAAATCACCATATTAATAGTACAAAGGATAAGACCACTATCTCTGTCTTAATAGACGTGAGGGGAAAAAGGCTTTTGATTATATTCAAAGTCCATTCATGATGGAAAAAAAATTTTTTCAAATAACTAGAAACAGGGGATTCCTCGGTTTGACAAAAAAAAAAATCATCAAAAAACCTAATGCCATACTAAATGTAGAAATATTGAAATAATTCTCCCTAGAATCAGAGATAAGACAAGGATGTCTATTTCCATCAGTTTTATTCAACAAGGTGCTAGAGATAAAACTTATTTATTTTTTCTTTTGTGGTTCAGACTTTTGGTGTTTGGGATGATAAATCTTTCCTTAATGTATGGCCACCACTCTTTTGTGTGGGTTTTCTTCCACAAGTTTGCTAGTTTGGGATTTTACATTTAGGTCTATGATCTATTTGGGGTAAAGTTTTTATATAGTATGAGATATGGATTGAGTTTTCATTTTTGCTTGTTGTGTTTTGTTTTGTTTGTTTTGGGGGTTTTGTTTTTACATATGGATATCCAATTGTTCCAGCGCCATTTGTGTAAAGCAGTGGTTCTCAACCTTCCTAATGCCGCAACCCTTTAATACAGTTCCTCATGTTGTGGTGACCCCCAACCATAAAATTATTTTCGTTGCTACTTCATAACTGTAATTTTGCTACTGTTATGAATCGTAATGTAAATATCTGATATGCAGGATGTATTTTCATTGTTACAAATTGAACATAATTAAAGCATAGTGATTAATCACAAAAACAATATGTAATTATATATGTGTTTTCCGATGGTCTTAGGCGACCTTTGTGAAAGGGTAGTTCGCCCCCCAAAGGGGTCGCGACCCACAGGTTGAGAACCACTGGAGTAAAGAATTATTCTTTCTCCATTGAATTGCCTTTCCACTTCTGTCAACAGTTAATTGAGCCTCTACATATAGGCCTATTCCTGGATTCTCCATCCTGTTTTATTAATGTATGGACAAGACAGATGATTTTGTTAATACCATTGATTTATAAAATTGTTTTGCTAAAACCACACTCCATTGAATACTGTAACATTAAATTAAATCTTGAAATGCAGAAATATGAGTCCTTCAAGAGTTTTTCTCCCCAAAATTATTTTGAATATTCTATGTCCTGTGCTGCTTATAATAATTTTTACAATCAACTGGAAGATTTCTAGTAAAAATCCTCCTGGGATTTTAATTTCCAATTGTTATGTATTTAATATATCTCTCTCTTCTCCTCTCTCTGTCTCTCATCTTACTGAATTGATTAAGACCTCCAACAGAGTACTGAATAAAAGCGGTAGAAGTAGATATCCTTATCTTATTCCTGACCCTAGGGAGAATTATTTCAATATTTCTACATAGAATATAACATTAGCTGCAGGTTATTTGTAGACTTTTTTATCAGATTGAGAAATTTCCTTCTTTAATTAAAGCTATCATAAATGTCAAGCACAATGCCCCAGAGGTATTACTAATGGCATGACTTCTAACTATTAAAAAATATTCCATGGAACCTGTGGGCTGTATTTGCATCCATGGTGTTTGTTGATGCAGTGCAATAAAGGCCACTCTAGTGATTCATTAGTTCTTTCACGCTGCTGAATCTCCTCTCACTGCTGTTTTATTCACGTGCCACTGGGTGCATGGCTGCCAGATAAAAGAGGGTGTCAAAGGAAAGAAACAAGGCTCTGTCCCTAAAAGTCACCTGAGCCTTCATTGAAAAATCAGGAGACTGGCCCCAATGAAATGGTGTAGGGCAGTGGTTGGCAAACCTCGGCTCATGAGCCACATGCGGCTCTTTGGCCCCTTGAGTGTGGCTCTTTCACAAAATACCACATGCGGGCGCGCACGTACAGTGCAATTGAAACTTCGTGGCCCATGTGCAGAAGTCAGTTTTCGGCCTGAGTGAGTCTATTTTGAATAAGTGACGTTTAGAAGAAGTGGGGGGAGTCGGTCAGTCGGTTGGGCGACCGGAGACGTGGTGCGGGCAGGCCGCGGGATACGCAGCGCGGGGGAGGTACATTGTTTTGAGGTACGTTCACTGAGGCCGACCCCTTCCAACTCTTCCATCCACACTTGTCTATCTGAAACAAGTATACAAGACGAGTGTGGATGGGAGAGTTGGAAGGAGTCGACCTCAGCGAACTTACCTCAAAACAATGTGCCTCCCCCGCGCTGCATATCCTGGGGCCCGCCTGCGCTGTGTCTCCCGTCGCCCCACCTACTGACCAACACCCCCGACTTCTAACGTCACTTCTTCAAAATACTCGCCCAGGCTGAAAACCGACTTCTGCTCATGGGCCACGAAGTTTCAGTTACACTGTACGTGCACACCCACACGTGGTATTTTGTAGAAGAGCCACACTCAAGGGGACAAAGAGCCGCGTGTGGCTCGCGAGCCGAGGTTTGCCAACCACTGCCCTACACCGTTTCATTGGGGCCAGTCTCCTGATTTTTCAATGAAGGCTCAGGTGACTTTTAGGGACAGAGCCTTGTTTCTTTCCTTTGACACCCTCTTTTATCTGGCAGCCATGCACCCAGTGGCACGTGAATAAAACAGCAGTGAGAGGAGATTCAGCAGCGTGAAAGAACTAATGAATCACT
>NW_005355115.1:73915-76954 GCF_000412655.1 Myotis brandtii
GAAATTTCAATCGTTGTACTGTTGATATTTGGCTCTGTTGACTAATGAGTTTGCCGACCACTGGTGTAGGGGAACCAAATTGGAGAGCGTCTATATCACCTAAGAGCATCTTCTCCCAGGACAGAAATCTCTCCTACAACTTTCTCAAGTGCTAGTTACTCAGCTCTCACCTGAATACATCAGCGAGGGAGAACATACTTGCTCATGATTTGCATGTTTCCTATACATATTTTAAACGGTTTCTTATTGTATATCTTATATTTTATTCATTTGCTTTACCTGTGTGGGAATCAAAGAGACTTCAGTAACTTTCCTTGTTTTCTATTTCTGGCCTTCAAAGGCCTTTAGAGTTGTGTACTGTACAACAGAATATTCTTTTCAACATTGAAAAGTTCGGTCTGTCAATCCGCATTTTCAACCAAAATATATTGAACTACAGCCCCCCTTATCCCAAGTAAAAAGCAGTCAGAGAAACAAACAAAAGAAAAAATATCAAAGGATCAGACCGTGGCTTTCAAAGAGGCTCCTAATCCAAATGCAGACAGTCCTGGAAGGATCCTTCATTACTAATGGCAAGCAAAGAGAATCCTGGAGGGAGAGAGATGAAAATAGAGAAGGGAAGATCCTCTTTCATCTCCCCCTGCTAGAGAGGCAGCAAGAACGGTTGCATTTGCCAATAAGTGACCTGACAATAAGGTTACTTAAGGAAAGAGGGACAATTTGAAGCAACAGTTTGTCAATTACTTGAACAGCTCTGTAAAACAATTGGAAAAATAAAAGATTAGAAGACAAAATTCTCAAATTTAGTGTCTGAAGTATCCCTGTTAATCAAAGCCAGAAAGGGAATTATCCCTAAATCCCACTTTCCCCCTTCCCTACTTCCTTCCTTCCCTCCTTCTTTTCCTCCTTACTTCCCTTGTTCCTTCCCTCCTTCTTTTCTTCCTTCCCCCCTTCCTTCCCTCCTTCCTTCCTTCCTTCCTTCCTTCCTTCCTTCCTTCCTTCCTTCCTTTTCTCTTTTTTTCATTGTAGTAAGAACATTTAATATGAAATCTCCCACCTAACCAATGCAGGCACTGTGTTGCATAGCAGATCTCTAGAATTTATCCATCTTACATAACTGAACCTTTTTTATTTCAACATTGAAAAGTTCGGTCTGTCAATCCGCATTTTCAACCAAAATATATTGAACTACAGCCCCCCTTATCCCAAGTAAAAAGCAGTCAGAGAAACAAACAAAAGAAAAAATATCAAAGGATCAGACCCTGGCTTTCAAAGAGGCTCCTAATCCAAATGCAGACAGTCCTGGAAGGATCCTTCATTACTAATGGCAAGCAAAGAGAATCCTGGAGGGAGAGAGATGGAAATAGAGAAGGGAAGATCCTCTTTCATCTCCCCCTGCTAGAGAGGCAGCAAGAACGGTTGCATTTGCCAATAAGTGACCTGACAATAAGGTTACTTAAGGAAAGAGGGACAATTTGAAGCAACAGTTTGTCAATTACTTGAACAGCTCTGTAAAACAATTGGAAAAATAAAAGATTAGAAGACAAGCTCCTCAAATTTAGTGTCTGAAGTATCCCTGTTAATCAAAGCCAGAAAGGGAATTATCCCTAAATCCCACTTTCCCCCTTCCCTACTTCCTTCCTTCCCTCCTTCTTTTCCTCCTTACTTCCCTTGTTCCTTCCCTCCTTCTTTTCTTCCTTCCTCCTTCCTTCCTTCCTTCCTTCCTTCCTTCCTTCCTTCCTTCCTTCCTTCCCTCCTTCCCCCCTTCCCTCCTTCCCTCCTTCCCTCCTTCCTTCCTTCCTTCCTTCCTTCCTTCCTTCCTTCCTTCCTTCCTTTTCTCTTTTTTTCATTGTAGTAAGAACATTTAATATGAAATCTCCCACCTAACCAATGCAGGCACTGTGTTGCATAGCAGATCTCTAGAATTTATCCATCTTACATAACTGAACCTTTTTTTATTCATCCTGAGTCTTATGAATAAACATAGCATCTCAGATCTTGCTATTGTATTATGTTTAGCAGAATGTTAGCTGAACAACAAGGAGAAAAGAGCCCTAAAGGAAAGGAGAACCTAATCCCTTGTTCCCATGGAGTCCATCTGCTTTGACCTTCAAAGAGAAGCCATTCCTGAAGCATCTAGAAAAGCAGCAGCGTTGAGAATATGCCACTCCATCAAAGCCCTCTGCACTGCAGACCCTCTCTCCAGCTCCTCCAAATGGGAATCAGAATGACTGAAAGTGCCCAAACTATATGTATATGAATGATGGTTGCAACTAAACACTATATCCAAAAGACAGGAAAATAATTTTTTACAAGAATCTAAATTATTCCTCTCTGGGCATGTACTTGTTATTAATTTTCTCTGTAAAAACCCTTTTTGTGGACTATGAAAAAGAAAACTTCAGGCCTGTTTCTGTCTGAATTAGTTTAGAATATAACCCAGGGGAATTAGTTAATGAGACTTTTGTAAAAGGTAGATCAAAGAGGTCACATGTCCTTTTTACTGTGTTCTAAGTGCTTTAGTATTAGAGAGTTGGGGGACGTGGGGGATAAAGAACAACCTTGGCCTATATTTAGTTATTTTCCAGCCAGTGACACAGCAGAAGTTACAAGTAACATTTAGAGTTCTGGGAACAAAACCGGATGGTACACTGCTGCCACAATGCTCCACAGCCAAATCCTGGCAAGAATTACCTCTGCAGAGAGAACAGCAAATTCCCCCTGGATGTCTTGAAAAAGAAAAGAGAAACACTCATGTTGGGGATGAGCAAAATGCAGGGTGTTTAAACAACCAAAACGCTGTGGCTCTGGGAAGCACGTCATGGTCCATCACGAAGGGAAAGAGCAGGTTACAAAATGCAGTATTTCATGGCAGCCCCTTTATTTATAAACTAGAGGCCCAGTGCATGAAATTCGTGCAAGGGGTGAGGGTCCCTCAGCCCAACCTGCACCCTCTCCAATCTGGAGCCCTCAGGGGATGTCCTACTGACGGGCCTAAGCCACAGTCTGGCCTCCCTCTGCAGGAGGCAATTGGACTGA
>NW_005355115.1:77404-78063 GCF_000412655.1 Myotis brandtii
CTGCTGCCACAATGCTCCACAGCCAAATCCTGGCAAGAATTACCTCTGCAGAGAGAACAGCAAATTCCCCCTGGATGTCTTGAAAAAGAAAACAGAAACACTCATGTTGGGGATGAACAAAATGCAGGGTGTTTAAACAACCAAAAAGCTGTGGCTCTGGGAAGCACGTCATGGTCCATCGCGAAGGGAAAGAGCAGGTTACAAAATGCAGTATTTCACGGAAGCCCCTTTATTTATAAACTAGAGGCCTGGTGCACAAAATTCGTGCAAGGGGTGGGGGTCCCTCAGCCCAACCTGCACCCTCTCCAATCCGGAGTCCTCAGAGCAGGACTGCCAGCATGCCCCAGCAGGGAGGCCCTGTTCTCTGCAGGCAGGCCCTGCTCTCTGCTCTCTGTGGGCCTGCGCCATCCGTGGCTTGCCTCACCGTGCAGCAGTCCCCTCCTGCCCACCTGCACACGCAGCCTCCTCCTGAGCAGTCGTGACTGTTATGGCGTCCTGGCTAATTTGCGTATTACCTCTTTATATTTATATATATATTTGATATATAGACACAGATATAACATATGTATATAAATATAGCACACATAGGAAAAATATCTGGAAGTAAATCCAACAAGATGCCAACAGTGCTTAGAGTGGAGTGTGGTTTTCTCTTGCCT
>NW_005355115.1:78731-85304 GCF_000412655.1 Myotis brandtii
CAAGTGAGGCGGGGAACGTTGGAGTCTGCAGCAAGCAAGCCTCGTGCTCGCTTCAGTGCCTGGCTGCCGGCCGCCATCTTGGCTGACAGTTAATTTGCATATACTCACTGATTAGCCAATGGGAAGGGTAGCGTTCGTACGCCAATTACCATGTTTCTCTTTTATTAGTGTAGATATATATTTGATATATAGACACAGATATAACATACGTATATAAATATAGCACACATAGGAAAAATATCTGGAAGTAAATCCAACAAGATGCCAACAGTGCTTAGAGTGGAGTGTGGTTTTCTCTTGCCTCTTTTTGATGATTAAGGACGATCTGATGACCCTCTACATGTACATAGAGGCTTGCTCTGTGTATCACTCCATAGCACACTTACCATTATACTAGTCAATGCTTGTCATCTCGCTTCTTCAGTAAACAGAGCAATGTGAGATCAGGAACAGGATCTTGTATTTCTGGATACCCAATACCAAAAAAAAAAAAGAAAGAGAGAGAAGGGAAGAAAGAGAGAAAGAAAGAAAAAAAGAAAGAAAGAAAGAAAATATATTTAATGTGTATGTACTTACCAAACTTAATTATTATAACAGCTCTGTAGTCATTATCACCCTCAATATTACAGATGAGAAACTGAAGCTTAGACATATTAAGTAACAGGTAACACAGCCAATGACCTTCAGTTAAGAAGTGCTAGTGCAGCAGTTCTCAACCTGTGGGTCGCGACCCCTTTGGCGGTCGAACGACCCTTTCACAGGGGTCGCCTAAGACCGTCCTGCATATCAGATATTTACATTATGATTCATAACAGTAGCAACATAACAGTTATGAAGTAGCAACGAAAATAATTTTATGATTGGGTCACAACATGAGGAACTGTATTTAAAAGGCCAGAGGTTGAGAACCACTGTACTAGTGCTAAGATCCAGGAGCACATGTCTCACACCAAACTAATGTTGGTGTTAAAACTTGAAGTCAAATGGAAGAGAGGAAGAAAAAGAGTAAGCCATGTAGACTTGGGAAAAGTTTAAAACTATAGTGTAAATCAAATGAATAGAATATAAAATGAAATCTATAATGAGCAATCACTTTTTAAATGTATAGAAAATATGCATGCCACAAGCAAATACATTCTCCCTCACTGATGTACTGGTATCTAGGTGAGAGCTGAGTAACTAGTGCTTGAGAAAGTTGTAGGAGATATTTCTGTCCTGGGGTAGATATTTCTATAGATATTTCTATCCGGGCCCATCCAACTGTGTTTCCTATAATATTTCATTAGGACCAGTCTCCAAATTTTCTAATAAAGGCCCAGGTGACTTTTAGGGACAGAGCCTTGTTTCTTTCCTTTGACACCCTCTTTTATCTGGCAGCCATGCACCCAGTGGCACGTGAATAAAACAGCAGTGAGAGGAGATTCAGCAGCGTGAAAGAACTAATGAATCACTCGAGAGGCCCTTGTTGCACTGCATCAACAAACACCCTGGATGCAAATGCAACCCACAGGTCTCATGGAATTTTTTTTAATAATTAAAAGTCATGCCATTAGTAATACCTCTGGGGCATTATGCTTGAAAATTATGACAGCTTTAATTAAAGAAGATATACCCTTAGGTAAATGCTGGGTATACTAAGAAAGGCTCGGGTTATCCAAAATGTAGACGAAGAAGTCGATTTCTCCTCTGGGACTTGTATTTAGAATAAGTTGGTTAAAACCAGCTACCAAGTAATTCATGAATGTGAATATGAATTAGCGCAATCTAACAAATAATGCAATTTAGAGCTACCTATTGTCTAAGTCAGCGATTTTCAGCCTTTTTCATCTCATGGCACACATAAACTAATGACCAAAATTCTGTGGTACACCAAAAAATATATCTTTTGCCAATCTGACAAAAAAATAGGGATAATTTTTATTTATATACACTCCACGGCTATTGTGCTGGCTGGTGTCATTTTTTTATTTGATATTCTAAGGGAAAATAGGTCAGTGCCCCTGACTAAATAGTCAGATATTTCATGTTTTAAAAATTCTTGTGGCTCACTGGTTGAAAATGGCTGGTCTAAGTACACAGTCGTCTTTGCCCCAACTTTGAATTAAGTCCTAAGGTATGAAGGTTGGAATGAAAAGTAAGAGGATCCAGCTTTTCATTCTTTGAATATTTGAATATTTCTCAGGCATATAGCTAAAGAAAACTGTTCCATTCAAAGAATGGAACTTGGCCCTAGCCAGTTTGGCTCAGTGGATAAAGCATCGGCCTGTGGACCAAAGGGTCCCAGGTTTGATTCTGGTCAAGGGCAGTTGCAGGCTCCTCCCCGAACAGGGCCCAGGTCAGGGTGCATGCAGGAGGCAACCAATTGATGTGTTTTTCTCACATTGATATTGCTCTCTGTCTTTCTCTTTCTCTTCCACTCTCTCTAAAAATCAATGGAAAAATATCCTCGGGTGAGGATTAAAAAAAAAAAAAAGAATGGAACTTGATCTTTTCCCTATATCATGAGTCACATGGGCACTAATATTACTAATACCACCCACAGTATTTAATAAAGAGAAATATAATTATTTGATGACTGTTAGTATGTTTCAGCATTTCGGAGTAAAACAAATATCTTGGATTTTCATAATATAAATCTATAAAGCTAGTATTCTTTTCACCTATTTTATTTTTAACCTACTCTCTCATTTCTTATCTAGATCCTTAAAGCCTTTAACCCTACAACTAGCACAAAATAAATACATCTGACAGAATTTATCAGTTATCAAATTCAAAAAGTTCTGCCAAAATGAGATAGAGGCACTTGTCTCCTGAGAAATCTTTTGAGAGAAAGTAAAAAAGGATCAAATTGACATTCCAATCACTCTGTACATAAACACAAAAAAATGAATAAATAGCTCTGATCACAAGGAACTTATCATTTATGGAGTAGACCCATAAATAGATAAGTTTTATACCCACAAATAGGTATATTGAAGGTAGATACACTGAAGGAGACACACAGGTGTTATAGGTGCACTGGGAAGTGACCCCTAACTCAGGCCATTGTGAAAATGGAAGGACTTCCTGGATAGCCACTTGAGCTGAAATCAAGATATGTAGGTGTTAACCAGGCAAAAGGGTCAGGGCTGAGCGAAGCAGAGTAGGGAAGGACATGCCAGGCAGAAGGGGTAACACGAAGAAGGGCAAAACAGAAAAAGTACAGTGGGGAACTCTGAAGCAGTGTCATGGGTTGTGGTGCACATGAGGGTGAGGAAGAACTGGTGACAGAGGGTGAATAAGATTTGGAGAAGTCTGTGTAAGAAGGGAAGAACTATTGGGTGACGACAACGTTAGCAAAAGCATGAACACAGGCCAAGTGAAACAAGCCAAAGGAGAGGGAAAGGTTGACGATATAGGAAAGAGATGTCTTCAAAGGTAACTCTCCAGGGGAGATGTGAGAAGATGAGATCTTAAAAGACAGAAGAGGTGACACAAATAAAAAGCACTGACAACTTTGGTTTGCCTCTGTATTGTTTATCTCTTTGTTGTTGTTGTTCATTCTTTACAGAACAAAATACTAGGCTGGCGTGAAAAAAATGTTAACAGTTTTAAAGAGCATTGACTTCTTACCACTAACGTAACATACCTTTATGTGGAAGGTCTGAATATGCACCTTCTCTAGGGAATGTACTCACTACATTCAGTACAAATACCTGCCCTGCATCACTGGATCTCTGTGAACGCACAGAACACCTGTGTAGTCATCTCCTGAATTAAGTCTTGACACCCTGTCAGTTCGTCTTGTGACAAAGAGGAATGAATGTCAGGTTTTCCTTCCTCAAGGGTACTGTTAGGAGGAACAGTCTGTTCTTGTTTAATTAGCATTGATTTTCTTCAAACTGACTATTACTCTCGGATCATAATATTTTTTAATTGCTGGAGATGAAACAAACACTTCATTTGGTGAGTTTTGTAAAAGGATCACTCTTTGTAACACCTTCTGTTAATTGGAGAGTTTACTACTTGTTTATATCTCATTCATTTTATATTTAGATCTGAATATTTTTCTCATGAACAGAAAACATTGATGAGGGATATCCCATTCATAATAGGGATGAAAGGGTAGTGTTGTTGTTAAAATCTGAAGTCTCTCAAACTGCTGGATCCATATATCACATTACAACCTGGGCATGTGCCCTGACTGGGAATCAAATGCATGACCTTTTGGTGCACGGCATGACATTCAACCAACTGAGCCACACTGACCAGGGCGTATAATATTACTCTTGAGATGATGTGATAAAAATGGTACTTTACTTCTGTAGTGTTCCTCTCAAAAACATAGAACCCCAGTGCAATCATGAGAAAAACATCAGACTAATCTCAAATGAGGGACATTCTTCAAAATACCTGAAGTGTAAGCTTCAAATGTGCCAAGCATATAAAAAATAAATAAATAAATAAGGCCCTGAACAGTTTGGCTCAGTGGATAGAGCGTCAGCCTGCAGACTGAAGGGTCCTGGGTTTGATTCCGGTCAAGGGCATGCACCTTGGTTACGGGCACACCCCCAGTGGGAGGTGTGCAGGAGGCAGCTGATCTATGTTTCTCTCCCATCGATGTTTCTAACTCTCTATCCCTCTCCCTTAAAAAAATCAATAAAATATAATTTTTTAAAAAAATAAGGAAAGCCCAAGAAACTGTCACAGTCAAGAGGAACCTAAGGAGCCCTGATAACGAATGTGATGCGGTATCCTGGATGGAATCCCAGAAAAGAAACAAGGCATTCATTAAGAACGAATGAAATATGAATCAAATATGGATTTTAGTTAAAATTGTGTATCCATTTGGGTTCATCAATTGTAGCAAATGTGCCATAGAAGGTAAGGTGTTAATAATAGCAGAAATATGGGAAAGCTTTGCATTATCATCTCAATGTGTCTATAAATCTAAAACTGTTCTAAAGTTTAAAATTTTTATTGAAATAAAACACCTGCAATTTTGAAACAGATGTTAAGCAATTTCTCTGAAATAACCTTTCTCTATCTGTCTCTTTATTCCTTCTTCCTTTCTCTCTCTTCCTCCAAATTTACTTGCTGGGACTACTGCCCCTTAGAAGCCATAAGGCTAGGATGAGAGTTTCCTGAGGTCCAATGAGAAGGATTCATGAAGGAAGGGCACGCCAAGTTCACACACAAGAAGAAGCATGGTATCCATTAGGGAGAATCAATTCCTGGCAAAGCTGTAAACAGCTGTCATACAGGGTGCTGAGTACTGTGTTAGGTACCACTTATATCACCTTTTCATATCTGTTCTCATAGTAGCTGTATTGATATACTCATCTCTATTTGCAGATGAGGCTTAGTTGATACATAATCCCACAGCTCACAGGAACCAGAGTTAAGTTCCACCCCCTAGTTGGAACCACTGCACATACTCCCAAGGCCATGGTCAGATGATCAACGTGTCTTTCGGGATCTCCCGCTTCCATTTTTGCGTACCTCCTTCTCTCTAGGAGTCCAGTAACCTTTAGTGCCCACGAAGCCATTTAGTACCTCTTCCTTTCTCCAGAAATGAAAATGAGAGCAAGGGAGTGTGAAAGGGTGTGAGGAAAATGAGGAGGGAGAAACAGAGCTAAGATTAGTTGAGCAGCTGCTATCCACCAAGACACTTAGTAGATACTTTACCCACTTTAATAACATAAGCCCGCATGAAATCCTCATAAGAGCATAATTTCCATTTTTAGGCTCATGGTCACTCAGTACTTTAACTTCAGCTGTTATACTAGTAAAGGGGAAAGCTCTTCCTTTTCTGTTATCACTCTCCACAATATTCCTTTATATACTGTTCACCCCATTCATACTTGCCTCCCCTGTGTCCTCCCTGTCCTTGCTGGCCCCCTACTTCATCTTGTTCAAATTTCCTTGATTTTTCTGCTCCACTGGCCAGCTTTCAAGTTTCCAGTGTGAGTTTTGCTTGGTTCTGTATTTTTCTCCTCTACTCTAAGATTTAACAAGTTCTGTCACCTCTGTCTTCTGGTCTTCATACAGCTAACTCCTCCTCAACCTTGGATTTTCACTTACATGTCAATCGACAGAGGCCTGTCCCAACATCCCAGACTAAATAAGGCCACCCTATTACCCTATTAATAGCTGTCTGTTTTCTTTAGCTGGGGTTGACACATACATTGTAACTATGTATGCAGCGACGGTCTTATGCATTTACTTTCTGTCCCCGATCTGGACTGTCAGCTCCATGAAGAAATAGACTATACCTATTTTTTTTACATGTGCATAGCACAGTGCCTGGCATATAATATGGCTCAATAAATATTTATTAAATGTAGTTTTAAAATTAATAGATATAATAAGAATTTTTTTTCCTTTCTGAAACATTCTTTTCAAGGAATGTGTCACTGTGTGCCTTATATTAAAGTTATTTATGCACATGCATTATTTTCTTAGCTAGACTTAGAGCTCTAAAGTGGAAAAGTTCTGTGATTTTTCCTATGTAGCCTCTATTTCTCTCTCTCTCTCTCTCTCTCTCTCTCTCTCTCTCTCTCTCTCTCTCTCTCACACACACACACACACACA
>NW_005355115.1:85595-106792 GCF_000412655.1 Myotis brandtii
AAGTGTCTTGATCAACATCTCTCAGCTGCCCAGGCAGCTTCCTGGCTCAGTCATGACCCCCTGTCCCCTGTTCCATCTTGATGATGAAATCCTTGTCTGATGTCCCTGCAGCAAGGCCCAGAAGCATTTCCTCTGTCACATAAACAATCATCTGATCATTTTAAGTTCATTTCCAAGGGGGAGGAAATGCAAGATTTAATTTAAAATGTAAGAGCATGTTTATCTCGAATGCCTCTGTAATCAGAGAATGAGCTCACTCACTCTGAATAGCACTCGAGGAGATGGGCTGGATGGTAAGTAGCACCATGCTGTCACCAAAAGATGAATGTGTCCAATTATCAGTGATGCGTTGCCCTCAGTAGAGTTAAACTGAAGGGTAACAGAGGAGAGCTCCTCGGTGCCAGGGCTGGTGGATTTGTGACCTAAACTCAAAAGCGAATCCCGGTCAGCACAGTGTGAATGTCCTGCTCTTTTCCTAGTGCTCCGGGAGCTGGGAGCTTACGATAAACAATTCACAAGCATTCATTAAGCAACTCAATGGGGTGGGGGGGGGTGTTTCTCGCTGTGCTCAGGCTTGGCGCTTCCCCTCTCTGACTCATCCTCCATGCCGGCTGGTGAGTCTGCACACTTGCTTTGCCAGCACACTGGGGTATGTGTGTTGCGAGTGGAAGGATGCTGTGAAGAGGAAGAATTAATACGGAAACATGGGAACTGAGTGGGGATAAAAGGGGACCACTGACACTCTTGAGTGTGTTACTGTGTTCACCCAGAAGCCAGCAATGGTTTTGAGAATTAAAGTAGAGAGAACGGCCCTTTAGTACTTTGAAATATATTCATTTTACCAAAAATCACCCCACATGCTGCCATTGGCATCAGCACTTGAGGTAGTAAACCTCTCCCCATGCCGACATCGTGAGCCCAGAGGCACCAAAGAGGCTACAAATCAAAGTGAAAATGCAAAGCAGGATATGATTCATTCACCTTACAATATAAAATAAACCTGCCCTTTCATGGTGTTAGACTGCATGCTTATAACTATGAATACAAATATATAACACAAAATAATGCTTTCCAAAATGTGGATATCTGTATAGAATGCTATAATGAACACTGCCATTTTTAATATCTAGTATGCAAACATTTTTCTCTTTGAGGGATATCTCAAAGTACAAGTGGGGTTCCATCTCTTATGACATAAAAAAAAGATTGTCTTCCCAAGACTTCTGGCAGCTGGGCACGGCTGTCACACATGGTATCAGCCAATTGATATCCCAATTAAGAATTTGAGCCTTTGAACCTTGAGAGACTAATACCCAAGAATTAAAGAGAAAATTAAGACCTCAATAAAATACTAGCAAACAGAATCCACAAAATATAAAAAGAATTGTAAACCATGACCACGTACACTAGCATCTGAAAATCAATGTAATATACCATAGCAATAGAATAAAGACCCAACACCACAAAATCCAATAGAATAGAAGGAAACTTTCTCAAGCTGATCAATGGCATATATGGAAAAACTAAACTAATATCGTACTTCATGGTGCAAGACTTAACACTTTTCCCCTAAGCTCAGGAAAAAGATGAATATGTCCACTCTTGTCACTTCTATTTAACATTGTATTAGAGGTTCCAGTCAGGGCAATTAGGCAAGAAAATGGACTAGAAATAAACCAGATTGGAAAAGAGCAAGTAAAACTTTCTCCATTTTCAGATAACAAGATCTTGCATATAGAAAATCTAATAAATGCATTCAGCAGAATTGCAAGGTACAAAAGATTAATATACTAAACCAACTGCATTTCTATACACTAGCAACGAACAATGAAATTAAGAAAACAAAGCATTTACAATAGCGTCATAAAAATAAAATAAGAATAAATTTAACAAGTGTAAAATGTAGCCTTTAAAAACTATAAAACACCACTGAAAGAAATTAAAGAATTGGTATTTTCTCAGAGCAGCAAACTCTTTGTAGGAGGGAATTTTGGCCGTGGCTGAGCTCTAAATGTTGGTCCACTCACTGAGTCTGTTTCCTCAGCCCTCCCTTAAGCCCAGGTCTATGTATTGTCCTCGAAATCATTTCCATTCAGTCAGAGTTGGTTTCTATTTTTTGTAGCCAAGAACCCTGACCGAGGCAGGTATTACTACTTAGTTTTCCTTCCAATTCTATTGATTTGGGTTTAGAAAGGAAAATTCCTTTTAATTCCTATTACACATTTTTTAGAACTTTCTAAGTGCCATTGCTTTCCCAGTGTTTAATTCATTTCCTCAGTATCCTATGACTTAATAATAATAACCTTATGAAGTATATAGTATTAACCTTATTTTTACACGTGGGAAAATGAAAATTGAAGGAGGTGGCACAATTGCCTAGGAAAGGATGGATTACAGATGGAAATCCAGATAAGCTGGGTGCAGACTCAAGGCAGCTTCTACTACACTAAGCTGCTTCCTTGATTTTCTGTCCTCAAAACACAGAATGCAGGTGAGCTTGCCTACGGAGGAGGGGCTTGAGGTCAAGTAAGCACCACTCTAAACAGTATAAAACCTCAACAATTACTCATGAATTGCTCATATCCAGTCAGTGAAATAGAAACAGTTATTAACAGTCTGTTTTCCAAAAATATTTAATGACATAACTAAGTGCACAATATTTGTTGGAAATGTTAGGATAAACACAGTCAGAAGCAAACCCAATCATGTTATGTCCATACCTGTATATGAATGTGTCTGTGTATGAGACAGACACACACAAATTTATGTAAATTGCTAACTATTAATAACAAAAAGGGAGCATCCTCGTACGTTGAGATTTTGCTTCCCAGCAATTGTCGACAGTTTGGCCCTAATACACACACACACACAGATAGGAAGGAAAATAGTATAAATTTCAAGGAGAAATAGGGGCAGTAGGAGGCAGGCAGTGACAGAGGAAATATGTCGCTCTATTCTTGGCCATGAAGGAAGACAGGGGCCACGGAAATCCTACCAAACTATACTCACCAAAATCCTATTTCAGTCCCTAGTCCTTAAAATAAAACCACCTTTCCTTTCTGTGTCAGAGATTCCTATCGCTTTTTTTTTTAATTTATTGAGTTGACATTGGTTCACAGAAGCATGCAGGCTTCAAGTATACAACTCAACAAAACATTCTCTGCACACTGCATCGTATGCCATCACCCAAAGCAAAGTCTTTTCCATCCCCATTCATGCCCCTTTTGCCCACTTCCACCTGCTCTCACCCTAGTTCCCAAATATCCAAGGAGTACTGCCATATCTTCTGAAATGCTGCTCTCTACTGGCCATTTATGGTATTACAACTCTTCCAACTGGAGCACACTTAGCACTAAGGCAGCTATCAACCTGTTCTCTTCACTGTTCACTGTTCCAAGATGAACTGAAATGACCACAGGTGCCTAAGAGGCTAACATCGCTTGGGACCCACTGCCAACCATCCTTAATCCCATTTATGTCAGTCTGGCCATTATCCAAATCCAAGTTCACAATGGGAGGGCACTCTTTTTTTTTATTGTCATATTTCCTTTATTTTTATTTTATTTTTTTAATTGTTTTATTGCTTAAAGTACTGCAAAGAGTATTACATGTCTCCTTTTTTCCCCGCCCTTGACAATCCCCTGGCCTCCCCTACCCCCCAGTGTCTTATGTCCATTGGTTATGCTTATATGCATACATACAAGTCCTTCGGTTGATCTCTTACCACCCCCCTCCTGCCCCCCAACCCTCCCCGGCCTTCCCGCTGTAATGGGTGGGCACTCTTGAAAGCTCCTCCCCACCCAACCCTGGGCACTGGCAATTTCTCTTTTGATTAAGGCAGTTTTTGCAGGCTGGGTTTCATCAAGAATTTGAATGTTATCATCTGTGTTCCCTGGTTTCATACCCTTCTACTCACACCTGTGTCTTCCTTCTGCCTAATTGAATGGTATGACTCACTTTAATAATTTTGAGTCTCCACACTAGACGATAACACTGCTGAATTTGGCGGCATTATTAATATGGGAGAAGGAAAGCTGGGCCCTTGGACATCTGAAATTCCACCTGTCATTTTGGGGAACTTTCAATGTTAGAGGCTCTGTTCTAACATCTGAAAGGAGGATCCAGAGGTCTCCTGCTATGGTTGAAAACACAGCCTTCACTTGGGGTAGCTCCTGTGGACAATCACCACACTACGGTCATAAAACTCATCAGTCATAAAATTGTAGCCACTAATGACCAGCTAGGTCTCCTGCCAGCAGTGCACCCAGCCCAGTACAATCACCGATTAGGGCATTTATCAATCATTGAAGCAACATTATCTCTTCATGCTGAGAGTTAATTGCTGGCTAGGATAGAATCAGAAAGTAAAGTTTTAACAATGAAGCTTATTCAACTGGTAAAATGTATTTGCTGCAATTTATATTATGGTTGTAGCCTGATAAAAAATTGTAGATGGATTCTTTTAGGCCAAAGGCTTTTGATAATATACTCTATTTTGAGTGTTTCTGAGCATATGTATAGTAAGCCTTTCTGAATTTAAATTATTATATAGCTCATTAAATTACATAAATTTGATACAGTGACCCCAGGAATGAGAAAGTGGAGAAGAAAGAAGTAGAGAAGAACTGAGCAGTTAACACAATGAAGCTACTGTGGGGGGCGTTTAAGCAAGAGGCTGTCATCGAATCTTTGTATTTTTTCTTCTGCTTTCAAGTTAAGTCTAGCTTCTCTTTGTTTTCCTTGAATGCAATTTCTTTGCTTTTTCAAGGAGTCTAGGAACATGAGTACCCATTTAAAAAAATATGTGATGCAGATAAATATAATTGTAATCAAACAAAAAGTATTTTAAGAACCTAAACTTGGTTTGACCCTGTGAAAAGATACAATAGAAGTATATGCAGGTTGGGGCAAATGTTGGTTTACAGTTATTTGTATGGAAAACAATACCAGAATTAATAAATAACAGTATGTGAATAACCTCTGTGTCCCGTCCTCACACCTGTAAACCTACTTTTGCCCCAGCCTGTATTAGTTAGAATTCATTGGGTTCAAGGAACATATCATATGCAACTAAAACTGGAACAGTTATTTTCCCCCATAACAAAAGCTCTAGAGGTGAGGCGGTTCCATGATTTCTGTAGTCACGCAGCAATAGAACCAGAGATCCATGTTCCATACATGGATCCATGTTTCCACTCTGCCACCTTAGATCACTAGCTCTCATTTTTGGCTTTTCTCCTTTGGGTGGCAAAATTGCCTTCATAGCTCCCAGCAACCACCTCAAGGCAGAAAACAGTGCATTTTATTTTATTTTCATGCATTTTTTTAAATCAGGAAGTTAAATATTTTCCAGAAACAATAGAGCCTGCTTCCTTCCATTCAAGTCTCCTGGGCCAGAAATGGGCTCACTGCCCAAGTCCTAGCTGCCAGAGATATGGCAAAGAGTTTTTGTTGCATCATCTATTGCATAAAGGTAAATTCACAAAGAGCTTTTGTGACTATTAATTGACTATTAATAACATCATTTTGTATGGCAACTGACAGTTCACAAAGTACTTTCTAATGAATTACTTCACTTAGTCTTCACATTACCTTGCAGAATAGATTAAATCATTCCATATTTTTAATGAGGAAAGAGAACCTCAGGATGGAAAAAGACTAGTAATGTTGTACCAATTAAGCCTTCTTCAACTTTGTAAGTCTAGTAGTATACAAACCTAGAAATCATGGACATCGGTTAGAACTGGCATGGAGACTTTAAGACCAGAAACAGTTGGAGGGAAACCAGGCACTACATAGCCAGATCACTACCAAAAATTTAACTCATGGTCTAGAAAAAGAGGAAATTAGCAAACAAGAAAAAATGAGCAGCCAATAAATGGGTAAATTCTAAGATAGGGGCCATGAATGCAAAATCAACTGAGAATTTTAATTCCACACTACTTATTGGGCACCTACTAATTCTCTGTTTAGACTGTGGAGGAAATCAATGTGAATTAGACTTAGTCTTTACCTTCTAAGAGGAGTCGTATAATACCAATTAGTAAATGCTCTAATCCTATATAATAAAAGCCTAATATGCTAAGTGTCCCGTCGTCTGGTCATCCATTCAACTAATCAAAGCGTAATATGCTAATGTATGCTAAAGTTGCTCAACTGCTCGCTATGACGTGCACTGACCACCCTGGGCAAACAGTCGACTGGTCGACCAGTCTCTATGATGTGCACTGACCACCAGGGGGCAGACGCTCCAACTGGTAGGTTAGCTTGCTGCTGGGGTACGGCCAATCAGGACTGAGCGAGATGGGCTGGAGATGCCCTGGAGCCCTCCTGTGGTCACTCCCCAGCTGGCCAACCTCCCACATCCCTCCCTGGCCCCAATTGTGCACCAGTGGGGTCCCTCAGCCTGGCCTGCACCCTCTTGCAATCCGGGCTGAGGGACACCCCCTCCGTGAGTGCATGAATTTCGTGCACCAGGCCTCTAGTAGAATATAAAACTCAATAGTCCATAAATACATGGGGAAAGATCAAGCAAATAGATTTTAGAGAGGAGGCAGCATCTTCACTTAACCTTGAAGAAAAAATAATGATCAAGAAAATGTGTACCACAGGTGGAGAGATATAATATATATATATATAATATAATATTAGCAGAGATATAATAATAGAAACTGGAGTGTATGGAAGAATAGAACGGGGGAGCTAACAGAACAGGTAGAGTGTTTGCCTAGGTAGGAATTGATGGAGGAGAGAGGATGGATAATGACATCTTGTGTGTTTCATCATAATCATCAGTTAATAGTTTTCTTGAAATTAAATGACCTTTGGCCAGGGAGCAATTCCATGAAACAAGACATACAAAAGGGGCAGCCAAACAGGAATGGGGCATTTAAGTATGCCTGTCGCTGCGGCCCCTGCGAGCTGGCACCAGGGAGTTGGACCCTGCAGGATTCTGTCAATCTACTGAAACTGTGAGCCCGTCCCCTTGCATTTACCCTCTGAATGATGCCTCGGATTTTAGAGCTCGGATCTTTCTTAAAAAATATAAACTCCAGAACAAGCTCCAATACCATGAGTAAATCATCTTGGTGTTTGGGAAATTCTTGACCAAATGTCAGGGACACTAAACTCTCTTCTTTCTGTCAGTCTTGATGCTTTACTGATTTTCTCAATGAGGCAGGAAGTGAAAGTGGCGGAACTCCAAAAGGCAAATAGCCAACCAAAATGCATTTCCAAAATAATCCCGTTTTGTTTCCAACCCCAGGTAACGTTAAGGAATAATCATGTTTTACTTGCACTGGTTTTGGGGGCCTCCCTAAGTGAGGTTTCTCTTGTACTTCAAAGTTCTGGGCAGTAGACATTCCACCCGTCTTTGGAGAGGTGGACACAGATGAAGCCACCTGCGGGAAAACTCCAAGAATACCACCTGGTTACTGCTCACCTGGAACAAGCCTCCTCGCTCACTCTTTTATGACCGAGGTGAATGACCATAGCATCACATTTTAAGTGCTGAGAGGAAGCTTCTGCTATTTAATAGAACAATGAGTATTAATGCTAAATAGCATTGGACCAACAATTCCAATCCTGGGAGCCCATTTGGAATAAACAAGAAGATAGGTGCACACACTGAAGCAACCCACATGTTCATCAATAGAAGGGTTGTCTTAGAGCCATAGTTCTGAAATGCCATGGAGAATCAAAAAGAATGGGGAACATCCATACATACTGACACAACACATTAAATGTTTATAAAAGGTAATTCAAAGAATTGTCCCATTCATATAAAAACATACAGAATTCTCCATTTATATAAAAACATATGGAATTGCCCCATTTATACAAAAACAAAGTAAAAACATATGTCAATTATACACATAATATTTTTTAGTGAATATATCTGGAGGCTGGGGTGAAGAAGGGTTTTTCACATTTTTAATAAACATTTCCATATTGTTATGTATACATGCATTTAATATGGTGTGTCTGTCACCTGTGTGACTTGAAAGGTTTTGTATCTGTACAGAGTAGTGACATGGCAGGACTGACCCAGAAGAGCCATGTCCAGGAGCTGCTGATCTGAAAACAGGTAGGACAGCCTGAACTGGAAGCCTAGGGGGAGATGGGAGAGAAATAACAGAGAATGTCCCCGGATAACAAAAGATGCAGGTGAGTTCTGGCCCCAGAGCAGAGCAGACTCCCGAGTATTTGTCCTGCTCCACACGGTCAGCTTAATACAGGCGGCTGAGGGCTTAAGCGCTGCTCACCACAACTTGCCTGTGCAGCTTTCGGGAAGTTATTTTTGAGTGTCTGTTTCCTCATCTGTTAGAAAAGGGGAGGGAAGAGGATCAACTATGGGAAATGTCGCCTACCTTAGTAAAGCTGGACGTGAGGGAGCTGTGCTTGTCCATTTCAGCTCCTCGGCTCCATCTGTCGCTGTAGCAACCAGTCCACAGCTCCCTGAATAAGCAACTAGATTTTCCTGTATTTTGAGGTTAGTCCTGGGCCTCCTTCACTGTGTTCCAGTCAATTCCTGGTATCTTCTGGACTATTCCCTGTTGCAGGAGGTCAGCGAGAAGACGTGACCACCAGTTGACCTGGAACCGGACCCAGGCAATGGGAGGCTCTCCCTCCCTCTCCTCCCCTGTCCTTGGAATGTATGTTCTGCCTAATGTTCCGCAGCTGGAGCTGTTTTAAGGGCTCAGCCTTCAGGGAGTGAGACGTTGTTGAGACCACTGAATGGTACAGTGACTGAGCCCAGTTACACTATATAAAAGTTTAAGATCCTAGTGGGCAGGTGTGAAGATGTAACTGTCCTGTTGGCTGCCCAAGAAAAGCAAGTTTCCTTGCTTATTATAACTGCCGCCTACCAACCTGAACCGGCCCGCCTCTTCCATCTCTCCCTGCCCTCTATGCACGGGGCCAATTCGGGATTTCACCTGCGAAGCTCCCGAGGCAATTCCAGATTTCACCTGTGAAATTCCCGAGGTAAGTTTCAAACCAACACTGTCTGACCTTCAGGTAAATGCGCAAATTCAGATTTATGGTCACGCAAACTACACCATGCACACGGCATTTCAGCAGATATTTCAAGGAACAGTCCTCCAGGTGTTCTTTAGTATCCCATGCAACTGAGAGCCTGTTGCATATAAAGGTGGAAACTGTTGTTGCAATGTGTGCAGTTGATAGAGAATAGAAGCAGCCTCCTCAGTAGCTAATAAAAGGCCAGCTGGGGACACCCTTCAACGCTGATGTTACATTTCATTTTTTTAATGCACTGGAGATTGCATGGGAAATTAGGTTTTGTGAAAGCCAGCAAAGGGGATGTCTGTTGCCTTTCCTTGGGACTTTGTCATTTATATTTATGATATTGTTTTTAAACTGACAAGGTGACTCAAATCAAATCCATTTGCAAAACTTACTTTGGATGGGCTGCTGTAGATTTCTATATATCACAAGTCCACAAGTCCACACCTCAGAAAAAGCTAAATAAATATCACACCTTATGTATAGTGTCCTCTGATATCTTAGTAGTTAACAATCTTTTTTTTTTTACTTTATCTTAACTGAGTGAAAAATTGTATTCACTGTCTCACTGGATAACCACACTATTTTTTTCTCTCTCCCTCAGGGAAGTAAAACTAATATTCTTCAGTATTTCCTCTGACACACACATTCTAATAAAATATATTCAAGGAGAGTATTAAAGTATTAAGAAATCTGAGGCCCAGCCGGTGTATCTCAGTGGTTGAGCATCGACCTATGAACCAGGAGGTCAATTCCCATCTGGGCATATAACCAGGTTGTGAGCTCTATCCCCAGTAGGGAACGTGTAGGAGGAAGTCAATCAATGATTTACTCTCATCATTAATGTTTCTATCTCTCCCTCTCCCTTCCTCTCTGAAATCAATAAAAAATATATTTTTTAAAAGAATAAATAAATCTGAGGCTCAGCAGGACAAATAGGTAACTTGCCCGGAATCCAACATCTGGTAAGAGGCCGAGACAGAACTAGAACTTGGAACTGGAACTTGGATCGGTCTCATGTGCGTGACCTTGCTCTTTGCACGGCTCAGTATGGTTCACGGGGACTGAGATGAGATGCTACGTCCTGGGTGCAACATAAAAGCCTAGAGCGGAGCTTGATCAAGTGGACAGAGAGCAGGAAAGAAAATGTGTTTCCAAATTGGAATCAGAATCATGGAAACAGAAAGCTTTACATCCATCAGTACCCATAATTAGGTTACTTCCACATCACTTGCATATCTTCACTACCATTTACCTCAGCAAAGATATAAAGTAAAAACTGTTTTCTTTTAGCTCTGCGTGTACATGCACACATGTGCAGACACACACACATGCACATGTTAAAATACTAATTATTTAAGGGAAATGAAGAATTTGACAGTGGAAATATGTCTATACAGAGGAGGTGCATGTGCAGCAGTCCTAAGCACACTACTTCCTCCCACTCGTGGTTCCCCATGGAGAGCAGAGTTCCTGTGGACGTCCTCTTCAGGAAGTGTCCCATGATGCATAGGTTGGGCTCTCCTTGTTGTTGAACCAGCTTGGGCTCAGTAAAGCCATACTAGGGCGAGTGGGAGCATAAGCTGTACACAGGTGACTTTTAAAAACTTTGCTGCCAATTTCACATTGCTCAGAAGAAAAAAAAACCTTTTTTATGCCTTAAACTTCCCTTTTTCTCTGATCCTCCCCTAATTCTATTATTCACAACATTAGCTCCTTTATAATCTCTCCCAGATCAAAATGTGTGTAAAAAGGACTAGTAAGGATTGCCAATACCTCTCTCAGTTATTTACATTTTACTCTCAGTTCTTCCTGGAATTAAAGATGCTATCTACCATTAAAGGAATTGCCAGCACAGCTAAGCATTCAGGAAAGTATATTTTGAAACATCTTTGAAATCATACTAATGGATTATTTCTCCTTTTGGTCTACCAATTAATTGTCCAACTGAATAGAGACTTTGATGAGTCAGAAAATTTGACTGAATAAAATGCTATTTTTTATCACATAAATCATGATAATTCTGATTAGTTACATCCTCATAAAAACGATGGAGGAAAGATATTTCACAGAACCATTTTTGCTCCACTGAAGAGGGATTCATATCCACGGGTTGGCTAACAATTAGATGTTTAAAGAACCCTTAGCTGGATTCTTAGCAAATGGAAGTCTAGAATTTTCTCAAATGTCTTCTATAAAAAGGACTGGCATTTTGGAGAACAGAAAGGTAACTTTGAATCTTGAAACAAACAAAAATTCCCTTCCGCTCCTGGCTCTTTGCTTGATGATCATACTAAATCATCTAATCCTCTAGCCAAAAAGCCTCATTTTGGGGGAGAAATGTCTCTTGGTTTGGGTAAGCCAAAATAGCAAGTGATTGAACTTTCTCACCTGAAAAGGCAGTGAACAGAGCTGGGCTTAATTTTTTGGCTTATTGCAGACACCATCTCTGAACCATTTTATATGAATGATGCTGCCAATTCAAGGGCAGTAGATCCTCAAATAACATCCTTCCATTCAATGTTGTTTCATTATAATGCTGATGAAGGGGAGGAAATTGATTCCCAACTATAGCCACTGTCCACGTAGAGCTTGCACATGTCTTTTCTCCAGGTAGTCTGACTTCCTCCCACATTCCAAAGATGTGCGTGTGAGACTAATTGCCCCAGTCTCAGTGAGTGTGTGACTTACCCTGCGATGAAAGGACCTCCTATGTTCAGTCTTGCACCCTGAGCTGCCAGGATGGGCTCTGCCACCAACGACCCTGCACTGAAATAGCAGGTTGGAAAATAATCATCTTGTTTTTATTAAACTTTCTTAAATGTATGTATACCTCACATTTATTTCAATGTTTAATATTAGAAGCATTTGGGGTCTTCATTTAGAAGTTTGGTGATGGTTTAATGACCAGAAATATGCTGTAAGAACTTAACTCTTGTTTATATCAATTAACCTGTGCTAAAATTGGTTTCATCATACATCGTTTTGCTTAATGTCACAGTTTCCAAGAACTTTTTGACAATGTTAAGTGAGGTCTTACTGTATATGTAAGGCACATATCTAAAAATTTTGTTTTTCCCCCAACAATGGAATGATTTGCCAGTGATCCAGTTAAGAGAGTCCTATATGGCCCTAACTGGTTTGGCTCAGTGGATAGAGTGTCGGCCTGGGGACTCAAGGGTCCCAGGTTTGATTCCAGTCAAGGGCATGTAACTTGGTTGAGGGCACGTACCTTGGTTGAGGGCACATACCCAGTGGGGAGTGTGCAGGAGGCAGCTGATCGATGTTTCTAACTCTCTATTCCTCCCTGTAAAAAATCAATAAAAATTTTTTTTAAAAAAAGAGAGAGATTCGTATGTGAGCAAACATAGTTAGTTCAATAGCCCTGGGTTTGAGTGTGGGGTTCACAAAATGGATTGAAAGTAAGGGGTGTATTCTGAGCTAATCTGCATTTTTGATAAGCAGTCATAAAGGGTTGCACAGCTAGAAGGCCATCAGCCACCACTTGAGAAATACCTCCCTAATCACAGAAGCCTTGGCCAACCTTAGGCGAAAAAGAAATGCAAAATTCCACCCCTGATTTCATCGGCATTTGAGAAAGCTATTATCTATCACAAAGGCCTTAGTTACAGGAAGCATGTGAAAAGAAAAAAAACAAAGTCTTATAACTCAAAAATTTTAAAAAGGAGATAATACATAATTATTTTTCTACTTCAATAATATACAAGTATCTTCTACTTGAAATCAGCAAGCTACCTAGAAGAAATAGATTTTTTAGAAAAAATTCACAATAAGATGCTAATAAATGATAAAATCTGCATCCTGCATCTTAACCTTATCATGAATTTCATGCTTTAACCTACACAACTGCTCCCATTTCCCGGATTCTCTGTTTCCTCAGACCTCTGTTTTGTAAACTCACACCTCTGCCCACCTAAACTCTCCCACTGTTTTAGGCTCCACATGTTGTCTCCTCCTTATAGCTTTCATTTCTCTCAGGGGAGAAATTAGCAACTCCTTGTGTCTCACAGCACTATGTGGAGGTGTCTACACATGCAGTCAGTCTTCCTATGAGTTAATCTTAATTCATGCAAACTGGCTACCAGCTCCTTGAGAAGAACCATGTCACATACATATATTATTTTTATTTCCAAGGGCTAGTAGTGAGGCTAGCATATACCATAATAATAGTAAATACTATACAAAACATTTATTGGCCTTCCACTGCATGTTGCATAGTTCAAAGCAGGTCACATGCATGATTTCATTTAGTCCTTAAAATGAACATTTTATGTGGGCTCTATCATTACACTCTCCTAAAATGGAAAATTGCAACACAGAGCAAGCAGAGCTAGGATGGTGCGTGACCACAGAGGAGATGGCACTCTAGGAGCTGGGCCGTGCACAGCCTGTGCACGATTAGCAACGGCCCTCTCAGTTGATGCTCTTAGAATAAATTGAAATGTCTGATTTAACATTAGGCTTTTAGCAGATATATTTGCAATTTTAAAGAATATTTTTACAGGTCTTGATGCCTTAAACCAAAGAATGTGTTAGGGGCCAAAAAGGCCATCTGCCTGGTGTCCTTTAAAATGTAATGTCTAGACAAGCATTTATACTGACAGAAAATTGTCATTAACTTTGGTCTGGTGATCATGTGGTCTAATGAGAAGGACACCATTAAAGGAGACATTAAGACAGACTGAAGTCTAGTAAAGACGGTCTAGAAAAACATCAAATGTCATCACTGTTACTCTACTCTCTACCCCCTAAGAAAGCTCTGGTCTAGGCTTTCCATTCACAGAAAGAATTGAACAGGAAAATGTCTCTTTGCTATAAGGCATATGTAATGCTTATTACCCATGTGAAGCCCTCTAAAACAATAAAATCTTGTATGTTTTTATTTTTCAAAAAGTGTAGCATATTAGAATTTAACAAATGATATTCAACCAATAAAAATATATATCCCATGATCTCATAGCATTTATCTAAATTAATATTTTGTCCATGATCTCAGAATCAAATTATTGGAATAATCCTGAAAGAAGGTATTAAATTCTGCATTTCTCTTTTTTAAAGGACTTTGGGGGAATATGTGTATCCTGTTGGGTGTAAATTACTTTTATGGTGCCCGAATTCATGGTAAATGAAAGAGAAGGTCACTATAACAATAAGAGGCTTGAATGCAGAGGGAGGAAATAGGCCATGAAGAATTAGTAACTTAAAATGAGTCAGTGTGAATTATGGATGGGTTTACTGAATAAAATTCAATAATAATCTCATGTCCAAGGTCATATTCTAGCTTCATTGCTAATCAACTAACCATTTTAACACAAATTCAGCACAGTTCATGAGCAGTGATCAACAGCGAGTGTTACTGACCACAGATCACAACCACAAAGGATGATAGCAGGTGCATCTAAGCAGATTATTTAAAGAGATGTGCTTTTTCTGAGAGTGTTTATAGCACCTATGAGCCTCTGGGATGAACATCATTTCAGTGTTTCAATGATATAGAATAATCCTGGACTTAGGGAGACACCTACAGGTACAACAGAAAAAATTAAAATGAGAAACTAAGAACCAGAAAACCATAGCATTATGTTTAAGCAGGAAAAGCAAAGTGATTTTTCTTCAAAAGTATTTGTAAATGCTCAGAGCATTTTTCATAATGATCAGTACAAATGAGAAAATACCTTAATAACAACTATATAGATTTTTAAATCTTCTCTCTCACGTGTAGGCTACTTAAAAAAATCAAGCTTTGTCTAATGGCCTACAGAATGGTCCATAATTCTTTTAAAACGAGGCAGAATTTACCTATTAGAAATAACATTAGCTTTTATCATAATCATCATCGTCGTCATCATTTTTTTACCAACTACCAAATAGCACAAGTATATTTAGATATTCATTACTTCAATAAGTATTTTTCTTCATTTAAAATAAAATATTACTGGGAAAATGAACATAGTCTACATTAGCAGACATTTATGCCTTAACAAATGGTTCTATTAAATTCCTTATTTATTTTTTAAAAATGGGTTTTTTTAGTACTGTGAGGTGGAGAGGAACTTAAAGGCACTAGTGGAGGGTGGTGTAACATCTGGCATAATTTCGTCTGCGGCTAGATCTGGAGATCTTTAACAACCCCCATCTCTCCTCTCCTTTACTTGCATATCCCTCCCTGAGATGGAAACCACAGCAAGGAGAATTCATCCTGGTTTCTTTTGCTTGGTTACTCTCTTTCCCTTACTTCTGGGCAGCTTTCACTCAGAAAGGATGCCTCCTAAACCTCTCCTCCACTTCCTATATTGCTATTGTAATATCTGTATAACACTTAAATTTCCAATAAGTTTCAGGGAAAGGATTTTGATGTCTTCTGAGACCCCTAAAGATATCATTCCAGTGTACTTCTAAAACCCAAACAGCTTCCCATGCTGTTCTGACAAAAAGATCGTTGAAAACAAATCTCAAAATTTTATGTTTCCTGCTTTTGACATTATTCCTGTGTATATCCAGTCATCAAATAACCACACATCCAAAAAGGTCCATAGGTCGCCACCGCCGCTGCCACCATCAAGACCATGATGGGAAGACTCACTGCTTTCCTCAAGAATGTCATGTCTTCCATCATTAAGGCCTCGCTAGAATTCTGCCCCCTCAGTCCCTACACCCCCAGGGCCCAAGCTTGGAGTGGCTGAAAAAACTCTGAACACCTCCACTGACAGGGAGGAGGTCCCCTCCACTGTGGCCCCCAATAAAAATGTGAAAACAAAAACAAACAAAAAGTCCACAAAGGAACAACCAAAATAGGTGAGGAAACAGCAGATTCCACACAGCAATCTTCCAAAATAAGATCACAGCCTCCCCACCTTTGCCATCTCTGAGCAGTACCTAAGCAGACAAGTGCATTACTTAGAATTTCTCTCTTCCATTATTGTAACAGTCTCATAACTCTTATCTCCATCTTGCCCCTTAAAAGGCATTTGCCACACAGCTACTGTGCTAAAAACACAAGTCTTATCAGGTTACTTCTGTGGTTAAAACCCTTATATGATTCTGTCTTTATCTACAGGATAAAGTCCAAATCCCTTAACTGTACAAATCTCTATATGTGACCTTCTTAGTGTTATGCCTTACCATTCATTCCTTTTAAATAATAACAATAATTAACATTTATAAAACATGTACCATGTCAAGACCGTCCTAAATACTTTTTATTGTAGTAAAATACACATAATATAAAACTGGCATTAAACATTTTTCAGTGTACGGTTCTGTGGCTTTACGTACAGTCACATTTTTGTGCAACCATCATCACCATCCGTCTCTGAAACTGTTTTATCTACTCCAACTGAAACTCTACACCCATTAAACACTAATGCCTCATTCCCTCTTCTCCCCAGGTCCTGGCAACCACCATTCTTTCTGTCTCTGCAAATTTGACTATCCTAGGTACCTCATAATTGAAATCATATATTTGTCCTTTTGTGATTGGCTTATTTCACTTAAATATCATCAAGATTCATCTAGGGCAGGGGTGGGCAACCTTTTTGTGAGTGCGTGCCAAAACCAGCAAAATCTCTGACTCAAAATTCTTCTGCATGCCAACCCTAATTTTTTGAGAACATGTTACGCCTACTTGATATCTCTTAAGGTGTACGTATGTGAAGAACCTTGAAGAAATAATAAAATTCATTCGAGCGACAAAAGCACAGTATATGATGATGAAAAATACATTTATTTTTTAATGTATACATGTTATGTAAAATTATTTATTTATCTAAGATGCACCTACACTGAATTTATCTGAAAAATAAAAAAGTCAATATTAAGAAAAAAACTGTAAATGGAAGATTATAAGAGAGGGTTTCGCGTGCCAGCAAAAGTTACTGACGTGCCATGTTTGGCACACGTGCCAGGGGTTGCCCACCCCTGATCTAGGGTGTTGTATATATCAGAATTTCCTTGATTTTTAAGGCTGTATAGTATTCTTATGTAAGTATGTATGTACTACATTTTATTTATCCATTCATCTGTCAATGGATCTTGGGTTGCTTCAATCCTTTGGCTACTGTGAATAATGTTGCTATAAATATAGGTGTACAAATACCTGTTTGAGTCCCTGCTTTCAATTCTTTTGGATATATACCCAGAAGTGGAATTGCTGGGCCATTTGGTAATTGTTTTTTTAAAAATCATACCATTCCCCATAGTAGCAGCATTACTGTACATTCCCACCAGCAATGTACAGGGGCTCGGTGATACATAATTTTACATGTCAACCTGACGCCATGGGGTGCCCAGATTAAATATTCTTTCTGGTTCTGTGTATTAGGCTGTTCCTGGATGAGCTTAACATTGAATTAGTGGACTTAGTCAAGTCCCACTGTGGACAGGTTTCGTCCAATCTGCTAAGGGCCTGGATAGAACAAAGGCAGACGACGTAGGGATTCTCCCCTCTTTCCCGCCTAACTGGGATTTACATCATGGGCTCCTTTCATTCTCAGGCGTTCAGATATGGGCTGAATTATATCACTGACTTTTCTAGATGTATAAACCATGGCCTTTCTACACTCTCAGCTCACATTGTCATTCTGAGGAAGCCATACTCACAACCAAAACACTTTCATGTTAGGAATATTCATAAATATCTATCCACTCTCCCAGGTCTTGAGCCAAGTCCAGCAATAACAAGGCCACATGTTCATGCTCAGGAAGAAATTAGACCAAAAATATTCTGCCGTTTCCCTCCCATTACAACCTTCTGATTTAATCTTCTTACTGAGGTAATCCTAATAGAATGTGGCTGAGAACCATAACTACAATCTATTTCCCTACATAAATACTCACCCACTATATTTTCCAAGATAGATATAATATTTTTTTACTCACATATGGATTTTATTTTCTGGTGTTCAAGTCAATATAATGCTAAATTGAAAATGGGACTAGTCAGATTTTTTTTAAGGTACAATTTAATTCTTAAAATAGAAAGTAAATAGATTTACAAGTAATATTTTTTTAAAAACATGATTTTTTTAAAAGAACACCTTTGTCTAGAGTTTCTGGTAAAGCAGTGAGCATGTGTTATTGAGAGTTTTTTAGGATAATTTTTTAAGTGAAATTGAACATACATAAGAATGGCAACATTCTTATAAGTCAGGTGTTTTAATGTAAAGCTTTCAGGAAAGCATATATACGGTGTTGAATAATTTCTTCTTTAATCATCATTGAAAGAATATTTTAGAAAAAAGCTAAAACAGAAATAGGATGTTACATAGATTGCTGCTTCTTTTCCAAACACTTCTCAATATCATCAAGCACTTGAACAGCAGCCTTTGGAATTCGTGTGCCAGGACCAAATACATTGGAAACACCAACTTCAAACAGAAATTCATAATCCTGTTGAAAGAATTTGTTTAATTAATAGAAACAATAATATTTTTAATTTCAAACAAATGAAACAAAAGAACAATACTTGCTTTCTTTTTTCTTTGTCCCCAGTACCCCAAACTTTCTCCACTAATACACTAGTGGCATTTGGGGGTGAAAACTCTTCCTTGATTGGGACTGCTAAAAACCACTAGCACACCCTTATATTCCAAGTCATTAAAAGAACAAAACACATTCTGCCCATTTCCCAAACACCCTGCTGTTTGTTCATTAGTTTATTTTAAACAAAGTCAAAGTTTGAGTGAAAATATTCCCATGACACAAATACTCCTCCAGGCTTTAGGCTGTTTCAATATTGGAATATTTATTGCTATAATAATATCAAGTTTAGGACACGCTTAAAAGCCCTGATCCTCAATCACTAGGGCAATTATATATTTGAGGACATTCTGGTTTGTGCTATTGCAGCACAAACCTTTTTCTTTTCTTGTGAGTATTTTTTTTTAATTGAAGTATAACTGACATATAACATTGTATTAGTTTCAGGTACATAACAATGATTTGATATTTGTATGTACTGCAAAATTATCACCACAATATGTCCAACTAACATCCATCACCACAGTTACAAAATTGTGTGTGTGTGTGTGTTGAGAACTTTTAAGATTTATTCTTTTGCCATGGCTGGTATGGCTTAGTTAATTACAGCATCATCCTGTGCATCGAAGGGTCTCGGGTTGGATTCCCAGTCAGGGCAAATACTGAGGTTCTGAGTTGGATCCCCAGTTAGGTTGCATACGTATGGGAAGCAACCAACTGATGTTTCTTTCTTTCTCTTTCTCTCTCCCATTCCCTCTCCCCCTCTTCTTTTCTGTCTCTCTAGAATCAATGAAAAACATATTCTCAGGTAAGAATTTTTTAAAAAAGATTTATTTAGTAACCTTCAAATGTGCAATGCAGTATTAACTATTGTCACTATGCCATACATTACATCTCCATGGACATTTGTACTTTGTGACTCCCTTCACCCATTTTCACCCACCCTCTGTCTCTGGCAATCATCAATCTGTTCTTCCACATGTAAGTGAGATCATATGGTATGGTTTTTCTCTGTCTGACTTATTTCACTGAGCATAACACCCTCTAGTATTGTCACAAATAGCAAGGTTTCATTCTTTGCATGGCTTAATAATATTCCATTGTGTATACAGACCACATTTTCATGGAGGTTCATGTTTTCCTTTTCTTCAGATAAATGCCCAGAAGTAGAATTACTAGCACATATGGTAGTTCTATTTTTAATTTTTTGAAAAACCTCCATAGTATTTTCTATAGTGCCTGCACCAATTTACATTCCCACCAACAGGGTACAACAGTTCCCTTTTCTCTACATCCATGCCAACACTTGTTATTTTTGTCTTTTTGATAACAGCTATTCCAACAGGTGTGAGGTAATACCTCATTGTGGTTTTGATTTGCATTTCATTGATGATTAGTGATGTTGAGCACCTTTCACCTGTTGGCCATCTATATGTTTTCTTTGGAAGCATGTCTATTCAGATACTCGAGCCATTTTTAAATCACTCTTTGGTTATTGCAGCACCCATTTTCATTATCAAGTGATCGATCATATTTGGATGATAAATTATATGGTCATGCTAATTATCCCCCAACTATTTCTTTTCTGTCTCTATTACTTCCTTATAATATTCTTGTAATACTATAATCCTGCAATAGCACTTAACCCATCTCATTGAAGTTTACTCCTAGTCTATGACTTCTAAGGACAAGATCACATCTAAGCATCTTTATATCCTCAGTTCGTGGCACATAAAGGTGCTGAAAATATGCTATCGCTCTTGGGCAGATGCTATAGATTTAAAAGTTCATAAGAAAACTTGATAAAACATGTAATAACAATTATCTCCAAATTGGGGATGGTTAGATTGCTAGGTATCGTCTATCTTTTCTAACAATGCTATGTACCATTTGTTCTGACATCCAAGTTATGGATTTGGAATGGAGGACTCAACTAGGAGAGGACTGTGAAATGTTGCCACTGGAGAAAGGGTCCTTGACTTATCTAAGCCTAACGTAAGCCTTGCAAATGTATTTTACTGAGAGGATAAAATGTTAGAAACAAGTGAATTTGAGTAAAGGGCACGCCAGTGTGCTTTGTACTATTTTCATTTTGTACCCTATCTATTAGTTTGAAATTATTTCTAAATAAAAAGTTATTATGAAGTGTCTTCCACTGAGCTGGGCCAGGCATATCACATTGTCTGCTTCATGATGGAAGTGGGCAGCATGAGACTGCTAATTTTGCCTAAAGTACTTGGAAGCCACTGTTGTTAAAGGGGTTAGAAGATCCTGAAGGTGAGGGCAAACCACATTTATTTAATCAGGCCCCAGAAACTATAAGCTCCACAATGGCAGTTGCTAAATCTGTTTAATTAACCACCATATATTAGTGCTATCTAATTTAAAATCTATGCATCTTTCAATCAGGTAATACAACACTTTATATATTTACTACAAACAAATAATAAGAAAAATGCATGGGTACTGACTGCTGTAATTATAACAGATACCCATATTAACACTCAAGTGTGTCATTACAGAAAATGATACTTAGTCTTTAAACTCAGAGGAAAAAAGTACAGGAAACACCTACAGATATTCCAAGTGATTCAAATATCCAGAGTTAATACAACTTGTGAAATATATTCCTTGAAAATGTCTGCTTACTCATATAACAAGCCTGTGGGTTTTGG
>NW_005355115.1:124680-183359 GCF_000412655.1 Myotis brandtii
GTGTGTGTGTGTGTGTGTTGAGAACTTTTAAGATTTATTCTTTTGCCATGGCTGGTATGGCTTAGTTAATTACAGCATCATCCTGTGCATCGAAGGGTCTCGGGTTGGATTCCCAGTCAGGGCAAATACTGAGGTTCTGAGTTGGATCCCCAGTTAGGTTGCATACGTATGGGAAGCAACCAACTGATGTTTCTTTCTTTCTCTTTCTCTCTCCCATTCCCTCTCCCCCTCTTCTTTTCTGTCTCTCTAGAATCAATGAAAAACATATTCTCAGGTAAGAATTTTTTAAAAAAGATTTATTTAGTAACCTTCAAATGTGCAATGCAGTATTAACTATTGTCACTATGCCATACATTACATCTCCATGGACGTTTGTACTTTGTGACTCCCTTCACCCATTTTCACCCACTCTCTGTCTCTGGCAATCATCAATCTGTTCTTCCACATGTAAGTGAGATCATATGGTATGGTTTTTCTCTGTCTGACTTATTTCACTGAGCATAACACCCTCTAGTATTGTCACAAATAGCAAGGTTTCATTCTTTGCATGGCTTAATAATATTCCATTGTGTATACAGACCACATTTTCATGGAGGTTCATGTTTTCCTTTTCTTCAGATAAATGCCCAGAAGTAGAATTACTAGCACATATGGTAGTTCTATTTTTAATTTTTTGAAAAACCTCCATAGTATTTTCTATAGCAGTTAGGTTGCATACGTATGGGAAGCAACCAACTGATGTTTCTTTCTTTCTCTTTCTCTCTCCCATTCCCTCTCCCCCTCTTATTTTCTGTCTCTCTAGAATCAATGAAAAACATATCCTCAGGTAAGAATTTTTTTTAAAAGATTTATTTAGTAACCTTCAAATATGCAATGCAGTATTAACTATTGTCACTATGCCATACATTACATCTCCATGGACATTTGTACTTTGTGACTCCCTTCACCCATTTTCACCCACTCTCTGTCTCTGGCAATCATCAATCTGTTCTTCCACATGTAAGTGAGATCATATGGTATGGTTTTTCTCTGTCTGACTTATTTCACTGAGCATAACACCCTCTAGTATTGTCACAAATAGCAAGGTTTCATTCTTTGCATGGCTTAATAATATTCCATTGTGTATACAGACCACATTTTCATGGAGGTTCATGTTTTCCTTTTCTTCAGATAAATGCCCAGAAGTAGAATTACTAGCACATATGGTAGTTCTATTTTTAATTTTTTGAAAAACCTCCATAGTATTTTCTATAGTGCCTGCACCAATTTACATTCCCACCAACAGGGTACAACAGTTCCCTTTTCTCTACATCCATGCCAACACTTGTTATTTTTGTCTTTTTGATAACAGCTATTCCAACAGGTGTGAGGTAATACCTCATTGTGGTTTTGATTTGCATTTCATTGATGATTAGTGATGTTGAGCACCTTTCACCTGTTGGCCATCTATATGTTTTCTTTGGAAGCATGTCTATTCAGATACTCGAGCCATTTTTAAATCACTCTTTGGTTATTGCAGCACCCATTTTCATTATCAAGTGATCGATCATATTTGGATGATAAATTATATGGTCATGCTAATTATCCCCCAACTATTTCTTTTCTGTCTCTATTACTTCCTTATAATATTCTTGTAATACTATAATCCTGCAATAGCACTTAACCCATCTCATTGAAGTTTACTCCTAGTCTATGACTTCTAAGGACAAGATCACATCTAAGCATCTTTATATCCTCAGTTCGTGGCACATAAAGGTGCTGAAAATATGCTATCGCTCTTGGGCAGATGCTATAGATTTAAAAGTTCCAAAAAAAAAAAAAGAAAACATGTAATAACAATTATCTCCAAATTGGGGATGGTTAGATTGCTAGGTATCGTCTATCTTTTCTAACAATGCTATGTACCATTTGTTCTGACATCCAAGTTATGGATTTGGAATGGAGGACTCAACTAGGAGAGGACTGTGAAATGTTGCCACTGGAGAAAGGGTCCTTGACTTATCTAAGCCTAACGTAAGCCTTGCAAATGTATTTTACTGAGAGGATAAAATGTTAGAAACAAGTGAATTTGAGTAAAGGGCACGCCAGTGTGCTTTGTACTATTTTCATTTTGTACCCTATCTATTAGTTTGAAATTATTTCTAAATAAAAAGTTATTATGAAGTGTCTTCCACTGAGCTGGGCCAGGCATATCACATTGTCTGCTTCATGATGGAAGTGGGCAGCATGAGGCTGCTAATTTTGCCTAGAGTACTTCGAAGCCACTGTTGTTAAAGGGGTTAGAAGATCCTGAAGGTAGTTACACATACTGGTGAGGGCAAACCACATTTATTTAATCAGGCCCCAGAAACTATAAGCTCCACAATGGCAGTTGCTAAATCTGTTTAATTAACCACCATATATTAGTGCTATCTAATTTAAAATCTATGCATCTTTCAATCAGGTAATACAACACTTTATATATTTACTACAAACAAATAATAAGAAAAATGCATGGGTACTGACTGCTGTAATTATAACAGATACCCATATTAACACTCAAGTGTGTCATTACAGAAAATGATACTTAGTCTTTAAACTCAGAGGAAAAAAGTACAGGAAACACCTACAGATATTCCAAGTGATTCAAATATCCAGAGTTAATACAACTTGTGAAATATATTCCTTGAAAATGTCTGCTTACTCATATAACAAGCCTGTGGGTTTTGGGGTTTTTTTCAGCTTGTATTTCAATTCCATTATTTTATGCTGCCTAATTATTTTAGTTCTTAAATTTTAATATCATGCCCAAGAGCTTAGATATTAGAGTCTCTAAAACTGCATTATAGATAGAAGTATTCCAGTGATAGATAGCAATAAAGAATAAAAGCCCTTTATATTCCCAAATAGTAAGCTATAGCTATGAAAAAATAGGCAAGTATGTTAACAAAAGCAATTTTGTGTTGACTATATTACCTTTAAGTATTGTGTTGGTAGTCAGAATAAAATACATATATATAGTTTGTTTGCTAGTACCATGTTATTACCAATCTCATAACCTCATACATATGTATTCTCTCATTTCATAAGTAGTCTCTAAAGCCACTATTTTATATTCTGAGTTGTAATGGAGAAAAAAAAATTATAGCCTGGGACACAAGCTCCCATTTCAATGATAGATTCCTGCTATAGTGGTGGGGGCTTTGTAGCATCTACAAATCATTTCCTTAGAGCAGTGATGGCGAACCTATGACAAGCGTGTCAGGGGTGACACGCGAACTCATTTTTTGGGTTGATTTTTCTTTGTTAAATGGCATTTAAATATATAAAATAAATATCAAAAATATAAATCTTTGTTTTACTATGGTTGCAAATATCAAAAAATTTCTATATGTGACACAGCACCAGAGTTAAGTTAGGGTTTTTCAAAATGCTGACACGCCAAGCTCAAAAGGTTCGCCATCACTGCCTTAGAGCAATCTCATATACAGTTCTTCTATCTTGATTTTTTTCCATTCTCAGTAAAAAAAGAAAAAGAGAACTTGATATAATTAAAAATTGGATTGGAAATAGACCCAATTTATGTTTTTGTTGTTGTTAATCCTCACCTGAAGGTAGTTTTCCATTGATTTTTAAAGAGTGGAAAGGAGGGGGAGAGACAAAGAGAGAGAAACATCAATGTGAGAGAGACACATCAATTGGTTACCTCCCACATGTGCCTCAACCAGAGCCAGGGATCAAGCCTGCAACCCAGATACATGCCCTTGTCCGGAATCGAACCTGGGACCCTTCAGTCCATGGGCCGACACTCTATCCACTCAGACAAAACAGTTAGGGCCCAATTTATATCCTTACTAATTATTTTAACTGGTAGGTAAAGGTAATATGTGGAAGGAGTCCCCCACTCCATTAATAGATTAATTGACATCACTGATTGTTACCTAGTGTCCATTTCTCCTTTCCTAAGATGACCTACATTTTTGTTCAAGAATCCACCTCTACCCCATTTGGCCAATAATTTTCAGGACAGGCTGATTCCATTTACATCTGAAATATGATATTTTTGGCTCAAGGAAAACTATACCCAATCAAATTAGCTTTAATAAAAAAGGGGTTTTATTGGACTATGTAACTGATACAGCTCTGAGTTAGGGCAGCATTTAGGGATGGGAGCATGGGGGAAATGGACAAGGTAGCTACTTTAAAACAACATAAGCAAACGCGGCCGACTGGCTAAGGACTCACTTTACTACCAGGGGAGGAGTGCTCACTGCATCTCTGGTTGCTATATGCACAGTGTGTTTACCATTCTCTATTCCAGCTGTGAGATTTTTATTACCTTATCCTGTTCCTTCTCATCACTGTTTATTGAATATAAAGAAAGTAGATCTCTATTTCGGTTACTAGTTTGCAAGGGGATAATTCTCTCAAAGAAGCTCTGTAAATTGTTAAATTATTCATATGAATTAAATATAAACTTAAAGAGAAAACAACATTGCCCACTTTTGGACTTTGTAGAACTTAGTAAAATCACCAGAAAATAATTTGGCTCAAAATCTACCACACATTGATCTTCAGGAAAGGTGTACAGTAAATTAAAGCGCTACATATTATTTATTCAGGATTCCCATCATAGCACTAGAAAAATATAGGCGATGAAAAATACCTGTGGCGGTATCACCCCTCCACACATGACAAGAATATCTGGCCGTCCAAGGGAGTTGAGCTGTTTGATGAGCTCAGGAACGAGGGTTTTGTGACCAGCAGCAAGTGTGCTCACACCCACAGCGTGCACATCTGCGTCCACAGCCTGCTGGGCCACCTCAAGGGGAGTCTAAATTAGAAAGTAAAGGGACAAATCTCATTTATTCCAAAAAGTGTTATCTACTTAACATTCTAAGATTTTACTCATTAAAAATCTTGAAGTGAATATAACTTCCTATTTCATCATTCTCAAATCATAAATACCAACTCATCCAATGGATGCAGTAACACCAGTGCTGGATTTGCTTCTAGCACTAGAATTTATCAGATTTAAGCTATACCAAAACATATTTCCTCTTCATTATCATTTTTTAAGAATGTATCTATTGTCTTCTTGATCAACATTTATTAAGTAGTGCAGTACAAGGCAACCTGTTATAGTATATGTGAAGAAGTAAAAGACCAAATATAAAATGCAATGTTAAAAGTGAATCTTAGATTTTAAAACAGAATGGGAAAGAGTGATGTTAGCAAGATAGCAGGCGAAGAAAACTCCAGGACATGGTTCTCCCACAGAGACACTGAATTAACAACAATATGTGGACCAAAATAACGTTGTAAGAACTCTAGTTTTAACCAGTTTGGAATATAAAATTTATAAAGGATATTTCCCATATTACATTATTAACTGAGTTACCCAAGATCATATCCACTTTCTGTAATGAGTCTGTGACATTGCTTTGATAATTTTCATGTATTTAAGTTATTCATATAAAAATGCCTAAGAGTTTCTCATTGAGAATATAATGTAAATTGAGAAATTTGAGAAGGATAAGGCCACCTCAGAAACTACTGCACAATTATAAGTACAAAAAAATTATCAAAATCTATGAATTTTCTAAGTTTGACAAGATTTTAAGGCTCATAATTTTAGTGTGGAAAGAAGAGAGTCTATACTCTCAGTAATGGAGCCACATTCAAGAAGATCTCTAGGTAAGTCATGCAGCATATAGATCAAATTTTAAATATGAAATATATTAACACATAAAATTAAATATATTAATACATAAAATTAAAACCTTTAAATAGTATGCATACTTTTGCCATTGATTTCTTAAAGGTGAGAAATTTAATTAATTTAAGCATGATTTGTCATCCATTTCATCCATGCTACCAAAATTTATGATAAAATTCCATCTAAACAGTTCAGTTCCATACTTTATGTTTATATAAACTATATTTTGCATTATCAAAGCCTGAAAATTTTGAAACCTCACATCTAATTTTGATTAAATCAGTCATCAAAGAACTACAGGGTTGTACCTTCAGCCACAGATAAGTTTTTATTTAAATGACATAGTATTCTGTTAACAAAGTTGATGGTACTAAAAGGCCAATTATATTTTTATAGATGGTATTTAAGAGGGAATAAACTTACAGTTCTTCAGAAAATTCTTTTAGGTGCCAAAGGCTGAAGAGAATTTTTTTTAATTACTTTTACTTTATGAAAGAAATACTTCCCAAAAGCTAATTACTAAATATTAGAAATGCATTACATTTGATCACTTTAAAACAAAAAACTAAAGTAAAATGGTAGAAGATAATTTTAAAAATAGAAAAGTATTCAACTTAAAGAATGAAAACAATCTAAATATATATGTTTATTTATAAAATATATTTGAGGAGCATTTGAACTCTTGCTTCCCAGTATATGTTATCAGTTTGGTTCAAATAAACACTTATAAAAATTCTCAAAAAATAATAATAAAATTAAATATATTTGAGATCCTTAATAAAACCTACCTTAAATGCATAAGACTCTAAACACATTTATAAATTCACCTACTAACACAGTTCAAGGCAGAAATTTGGGCTCTTTACGCTCTTTACAGTAACAATTTCTCCTAGACTCTCTTTCAAAATATTCAAAAATTCAAAAAGGGAAAACTCTTATGGGAGATTCTACAAAGGCTAAACCTCTAAAGGAAGGTTTACTTCTTCATTGGTAAAAATGCAATGAGTACTCTTTTAGTCTCTATCTTAGTTTAGTTGACGTATCTGCATTTGTAATAACAGTACTTCCCTCTCCTTGAAACTCTTCTCTTAGTTTTTATCCCCCTACTTATCCCATTTCCTTTCATTCCTTTGCTGTTTCCTTCTCTTCTATTTCCTTTTAATGTTCAAGTTTTCTTGTCTTGCTATATAAACTCTTTATGGAAAATTACATCCATGTCATGGTTTTAAGTAATATTTATATAGTGATGAGTCACAAAGTCTTGTCAATAATTGAGGCTTCTCTGCTATATTTCAGACATGTATATCCAACTTATGTGGTCATCTTCATTTGAATATCCCACAGCTGGTTCTCTTAAGCCTGCCAACCTATCTGTAAATAGCCCCTTTATTAAATTTTCTTCAAAATCCTAGCTGACTCTTTGTTTCTGCGAAGACTCCGATCCTGTCTTGTTTAAGGCCTTTGTTGTTTCTCACTCAGATTACCAAACATTTTAGCTGGACTCCTTGCACCTATTTAGTCACAGCTCCTCTCAATCCATTTCAGTAAGGGACTTTAGTACAAAGTGACCTTCCTAAAGTATAAATTTGATTGTGTCACTCTACCCAAACACAGTTGGGATAAAGTTCAAACTCCTTAGAATGGCATACAAGGCCATTCACCATAATCTGCACACCATCCCAAGCATTGTATTCTAATTTTCCTCAACCTCCTGGAGGCATCACGCTCCGTAGCTCTGCACCTCTGCTCAAGCCAACCCTTCTTCTTAGCATGCTCTTCCCTGCTTTGTTCTCAGGCTTCTGAAAGGCACAGCTCAAATGCAACTTCCTAGGATTCTTTGACAAGTTCCTCATCCCTAGTTTATCACATGGATATTACTGTACTGTGATTGGTAGTAAGTAAATCTCTGTTAGAAGCTTGTAACATCCCTGAAGACAAAAAAAAAAAATGTATCTTACAGAACTCAGAAGCTAACACCTGGTAGATGATCAGTAAATATGTAATGGATAAAACTTTTCATATAAAAATTATTACAATTTACTCCTCAACCAAAGATTGGGGGAGGGGAGGGAGTGAATGATTAATGACTCATCATTCTATAGAAAATTTCAGCTTCATTTACTTGCAACAAATTATTTTTCTGCTAGTTCTAATATTCTGTGATCAAATAAAATACTACTGGAGAGTAAAAAAGAGAAAATCTAATTTTAAATTGAGCTTACTCTGATGCTTGATTTCCTTTTAAAAACACTTTCCACCAATCCAATGTGGGCTATTCTTCCCACAAAATATTAGTCACATCTTAATAAGTAGCACAATAAGATACTTGAAAGTAATCTTCGCAGCTTCAGAAGCCTAATAAAGGTTACAGTTCAGAACTGACAATGATTTTTACGAAGTCTGATTAACAAGTACATTAGCATGAGTTATATTTCATTCCTACTTCTGTCCTAATTAGATTATATGCATTCAAAAATAAATTAGAAAATTTGTTGAATTCAAGTTCTTCTTTTAAAACTTTAAAATACCATCATGGTCTATTACGTTTTTATGACTTTTTTCTACATGTGATTTATGATATACTTTTTGAAATTCTCCCCAACAATTTTCAGTACCTGAAAAAGAGGACCAATGTCCACATCAAAACCCAGATCAGCAAATCCTGTAGCTATAACTTTTGCTCCTCTGTCATGTCCATCTTGTCCCATTTTTGCCACAAGAAGACGAGGTCTGCGACCTTCACGTTCCATGAATTTATGAACCCTAAGCAACATTTCAAAATACAATAATTATATATTAGTTGTCCAAAGGTAGGATATAAAACCTACAATTTATTTGCAGCATATCTTTCAAGTTTATTTAAAAATCTATTTATTCAAATATTTTAACATCTCTGTTTTACATTGAACTCCATTAAAGCCTGAATGTTTACCATCTCCCCCTTAGAGGAAAGTTTGAAAGATGGAACAGCCTGTAAGCCTATATCCCTGAGAGCTTCACAGTGAACCAAGATGAGAAAATGGCTACTTTTCACCTTCTTAAGCACCTCCAGAGTATTGAATATTAAATGTTAGAGATATCTAAATGTAAACTAAAAAGTGCCTTTCAGAGTTATTTACATACATATGCCACTCAGTAGCTGTAGTGAACTATCTATATACCTCCCTTCATAAGTGTGAGCTCCCCCAAGCTGACTACAGCATGTCTTACAATGACATGTAATCAAAATACTTGCTTAATTAAATCAATAAATGTATACCCCATATCAAAAAGCACTACATTTATTTCTGACAAAAGAAAAAAAGATTCCATTTTGATTACTTTCACCTTAGCTGTTTTGGTATTTATCTCGTATATAGGTAGTCACATAAAAATTTTAGTGGGAACTTTTATTACAAAGTTTGAGAAAACCAATCATCAGGAAGCTACTTTGTATACTTGAGAAGCATGATCCTTTTGTATTAATTTATATTTCCAAATTATGTTTGACAGTTATTACTGTCAGTTCAGTGAAGACTGATTTTAATTAAATGCATAGAGATGGCAACCAAATATGTACTTTCAAATAGGAAAATTAAGATTTTATAATTATTTTGAGCAATTAATGTAAATAGACTTGAGAAAATATGAAAGCATTTTAGTACTTTAGTAAGGAGAATGAAATTGAAGTACCTGGAGGATATGAAGCAATATCACATTAGTTAAATAAACATCTGTTTAAAATGAGAAACTATTAACGGGGACTATGGTGAAAGTTCAGAATATTGTTTTAGTAAAACTACAGACTAACAGGAAAGCCAATTTACATATTTTCCAAGGGGTATGTGAAAAAATTAAGCCTGCAGTAGATTCATGGGGACTGTGTTAACTGAAAAGATGATATGCTGCTATAAGAAATCTCACACATTACCTCGTGATAGCATATGTTATTTCTTTACTTTCTCCAAATTCTTGACGATAGGCTCCACTCACCATCCGATCATTAGCTTTGTGTTCACCAAATACCTTTTTCATGGCATCTGTGATTTCTCCAACTGTACATCTAAAATATTACAGGGAAGTTCTGTTAACATCATTTTTTGAGATTAAAATATTTAGTTACTGACTGGCCAATGTGGTTCAGTTGTTGAGCATTGGCCCATCAACCAGGAGGTCATGATTCGATTCCCAGTCAGGTCAAGGCACATGCCCAGGTTACAGGCTCGTGCCCCACTAGGGGGGCCTGCAGGAGGCAGCAGATTGATGTTTCTCTTTCATCAATGTTTCTATCTCTCTATCCCTTTCCCTTCCTCTCTCTAAAAATCAATAAAACATATATTTTAAAAATATTTAGTTATCTTAATATCAATAGTAGACATATTTTATTACCTGAGTAAAAAATATGCTGTCAAAAATGTAAATAAGAATTTTTTTATTGCATCATAAAAGTATCTTCCTCAGAATATGTATGAAAAGTGATTTGAGAGACATAGAAGCATGTAATAGACTGATGAATCTCAGAGGGAAGGCTGGGGTGGGGGATGGATGAGGAGAGATTAACCAGGGAATTTATATGCATACTAGAGGCCTGGTGCACAAAATTCATGCACTCGAGGGGCGGTGGGGGGGCGGGGGTCCCCTCAGCCTGGCCTGCCCCTTTCGCAGTCCAGGGAGCCCTTAGGGCAGTGGTTCTCAACCTTCTGGCCCTTTAAATACAGTTCCTAATGTTGTGACCCAACCATAAAATTATTTTCATTGCTACTTCATAACTGTAATGTTGCTACTGTTATGAATCATAATGTAAATATCTGATATGCAGGATGGTCTTAGGCGACCCCTGTGAAAGGGTCGTTCAATCACCAAAGGGGTCACGACCCACAGGTTGAGAACTGCTGCCTTAGTGGATGGCTGACTGATGGCTTAGGCCTCTCTCCAGGGGGATGGGGCCTAAGCTGGTGGTCAGACATCCTTAGCGCTGCCGCAGAGCGAGGAGAGGCTCCCGCCACCACTGCTGCACTTGCCAGCCGTGAGCCTGGCTCAGGGCTTCTGGCTGAGGGGTGCTCCCGCTGTGGGAGCACTCTGACCACCAGGGGGCAGCTTCTGCATTGAGCGTCTGCCCCCTGGTGGTCAGTGCGCATCATAGTGACCAGTAGTTCCACTGTGCAGTCAATTTGCATATTACCCTTTTATTATATAGGAGTAGAGGCCTGGCGCAAATTCGTGCACGGGTGGGGTCCCTCTGGGTGGCCTGCAGGGATAGGCCGAAACTCACAGTCCAACACCGCCTGCAGCTCCTTCCTGCTGCTCCCACTCATCCTGGCCCCACTGTGCCTGCCACGGGCTTGTGCCCAATCAGTCCAGATTGGGAGAGGCTCGCACTGCCACAGCAGCACTCTCCAGCCATGAGCTCTGTGTCTGGCGCCCTCCCAAGGGGAGTGGCCTGAGGAATCGGGCTGAAACCGGCTCTCCGACATCCCCCGAGGGGCCCCGGATTGCAAGAGGGCGCAGGCCAGGCTGAGTACACCCCACCAGTGCACAATCGGGCCAGGAAGGGACTGCAGGAGGGCTCCCGGGCATGTCCAGACCATTGCACTCAGTCCTTGATCGGCTGGACCCCAGCAGCAAGCTAACCTACCGGTCGGAGCATCTGTCCCCTGGTGGTCAGTGCACATCATAGCAATTGGTCGGCCAGTTGACTGTCTGCCCCCTGGTGGTCAGTGCACATTATAGCGAGTGGCTGAGCAGCCTTAGCATTTCATTAGCATATTACGCTTTGATTTGTTGTTTGTCTGTTCTGCTGTTCAGTCTATTTGCATATTAACCTTTTATTATATAGACTAGAATATGCATAGCCCCTGGGTCCATAGACACAGACAATAGTGTGGTGAAGGCCTGGGAGGGGCGGGTGCCAGGTGGAGGGGATCAATGAGGAAAATAACCGTATAGGGGAGAACATCTGTAATACTTTCAACAATAAAGATAAATTTTAAAAAAGAAAAGAAAAAGTGATTTTAGATGCCTTTATATATAGTAAACTCTTTTCAACATTTTCAACCAAAAAAATGACTGACCTAAAAACTATATATAGATAAACCTCTAAAGTTTACTGAATAATTTACTACAACATAAATGTGCAGAGAGCAATATATTTTTATAAGAAGACAATCTTTTAGCTTATCCCATCCATTTGTTTATTAATTCATTCAACATGCACTAAGTACCTAATTTGGGCCAAGCACTGGTAAGTGCTAGAAATTCATTGATATGTAAGACCAAAAAAAAAAAAACAACCACCACGTACCTGTTCTTACAGAGCTTATCATCCAGTCAGGGGATACAGACAATACACAGTAAACAATTACCAAGATAATAATGTGGTAATAAGTACTACAAGGACACTAAAGTAGGCCAAATGGAATGGGGTGACCGAGAAAGCAATTTTAAAGATATTGAAGATATGAAGACTTTTGAACTAGGATATAAATAATAAAAACAGAAGATAAGGGGAAGAGTATTTAAAAAAGAAAACACTACATACAAAGGCTCTGAGAAGTAGAAAAACTTTTTTTGTATTCTAAAAATAGAAAGGGGGACATTGAGGACACAGTGTAGTGAAGGAAGCAGGATAAAGTCAGAGAGGCAGGCAAGAGTCATATTCAGTGAGGCCTTGCAGGCCTTGGTAAGATTAGGTTTTAATTTAAAAGTACTAGAAGTCCATTGGAGGGATTTTAAGAAATTAAAACTGAAATAAATAAAATAAAAAACAACCCACACACTATTTACTCTACCCCTTAAGCACTTAAAACAACATGTTTTTAAAAAGCTCATTATCTTCAGCAATCTATAATAATAAAAGCGTAATATGCTCATTAGACTGGACAGCCAAACAACCTTCCGGACGTCCTTCCAGACAAAGCTGGGGCTGCGAGGGCCAAGGCAAGCTGCGGTAGCTGCGAGGGCCGAGCCCCTTGCGTGAATTTTGTGCATCAGGCCTCTAGTAAATAATAAAAGCAAATATAATTTATTTAGTGACATTATCACACATTGGGAGAAAAGTCTCTGTGAGTCACTCGCTTTTTTCCATGTCCTAGGAGGCAAGGCACTGATTGCCCTTATTCTGGACTATCTTTTCAAAGATATCTACATAGTGAATAGCCCTGGAAGTCAGACATATAGTCTACCTCTGGACAGAAGGCAAGTCTTCTTATTGTCCAATGTATTAACGTCTCCCTATATGTGAAAGTACATCAAACTTCAACTTGCAAATGGATTCATTACAATGTCAAATGCCCTGAGTCCCAGGGAAATACACAAGTATTAATATTCTGCATTCAAAATATATGAATGTTTTAAATGCACAGATGTTTAAGAAAAACAAGAATTAACTTTATTTTGTTCTCCAATATTTTCTTTTAGGCTCACATGGTTTATGGAATCAACCTTTTATTTTAGTACACTCTGAAAAGCTAACTGGCCAATTTTTACTGTTTGGAAATCTCCAAAGGTAATATCCTCACCTTGCGCGAGCGGCATCCACTGCAAGACCCAGAATATTCCCATCTCCACTGGCAGCACACGCAGTCAGCGCATCAAGACACCGGTCCGCCAAAGCAGGATCCCTGCTAGATTTGATCTTATGGGAAAGGTCAAGGAAAGGGAGGAGTTAAGTGAATAGAGAATAAAGCAGAGATTGGGAGATTAGACCCTGTTATACATCACACAGAAACTGTTCCATAGTCCTAACCTCAAGAATAAAAGGGGTAAAAAAAGAGAATAATATGTATCCTAAGTCTGATATTCCTTTAATTTACTCATTTACTCATTCAATAAACATTTAAGAACCTCCTAAATAATGCTAAATTCTGTATAGCCCTGATAAGTTAGAAACAAGCAGGGAAGTAATAACAGTGCTGACCATCCCAAGTAGTACATGCTTCTAGGCTTTTCCCCTTATCTTCTATTTCTTATTATTTATGTCCTAGTTCATAAGTCTTCATATCTTCAATATCTTTAAAACTGCTTTCCCAGCCACCCCATTGCATTTGGCCTACTCTAGTGTCTTTGTAGTATTATCACATGATAATCTTAGTATTTTTTTACTTAGTATTTGTCTGTATCCCCTGACTGGATGATAAGCTCTATAAGACACTGAAAACAAGTGGCTCTTTTATATGAGGAATTTCAAAGGCACTAAAGATGAATAGTGACAAGGAAGAAAAAAATGAGCAGATTACAACTTAGATAATATTTTAGTTACATTTTGTTTCCTTAACTAATTAACAATATATCAATATGTATGTATATTGTTTTTCCTTTTGTATTTAAGAGTAATAAGCCAGTCAGAGAAAGACAAACACCATATAATCTCACTTATATGTGGAATCTAATGAACAAAATAAACTGACAAAAAAGAGAAACAGAGACACTGGATACATAGAACAGACTGACAGCTGTCAGAGGGGAGGTGGGTGGGGTGGACAGGATGAAAGGTGAAGAGTATAGCCAAAGAACATATTTGCATAGCCCATTAGCCCACGGGCACAGATAGCAGTGTGGTGAGGGCCAGAGGGAGGGGAGAGTGGGCTCTGGATGGAGGGTAGGCAAAGAGGGGGAAATGGGGGACATTTGCAATAATGTCAACAATAAAAAATATATCTTAAAAAATTCCAAGGAGACAAAGAGAGACAGAGACCATGAGAAATACTGAGATAAACAAAGGCAATGAAAGGCATGGTCAAAAACTATTCCTAGATCTACTGTGCTCTGTCAACAACCTGTCTAAACGAAGTTACTTAAAATCCAATATTTTACAGGTTTTCATCACTTGTAAAATACGAGTCTAAAATACTATACTGCTCACTATGTCACTAAAATTCTATGGTATCCATAAGCAGAGGTGGGCCAGAAAATATATATTAAGGGCAAGGAAAAAACCAACTCCATTATTAAATTTCTCTCTCTTGCCCGAAATAAGGTCTATCATCATTTATTATAAATGGAACCCTTCAAGCTTGAGGGTATAGAATTAATAAAAGCCTAAAGTATAATAGAAGAGAAAAGGGGTTTCCCAAATATAATATATATTGAGACTTCTGTGACCACTGGAAATAAAATGCTACACCCTAAAAGGGCCTTTTAAAATGACAAAATGTAAGAGAGGAGTCACTATCTCCTGATTAAATAGGAGGAAATACCATTAAACATCTATCATTAACTCTATCATTATGCAGTCAATCTACCTGGACAAAGTAGATTGTTACAGATCATTTGAACCGAGAGGGGGGGAAGAGTTATATCTTAAACCAGGGGTGGGGAACCCTTTTTCTGCCAAAGACCATTTGGATATTTATAACATCATCCACAGGCCATACAAAATTATCAACTTAAAATTTAGTCTGCTATGTTTGGTCAAACCTTTAATTAACTCACCCCTAATGCCTTGGCAGGCCCAGACCAAATGATTTCTGGGGTCTTATATGGCCTGAGGGCCAGTCGTTCCCCACCCTTGTCTTAAACAATCACAGAGAAAGTAAACAGAGAAAAGCCATTAAGGAATTTCAAGTTTCCTGCCTTCGACATAAATACAACAGTCAGAGATTAAGAGACCAACGTAGCTTCACACAATAGAAATATATAGGTTACAACAGTGAAAATTAATATGTTTTATCTAGTTTAGTATTTCATATACTTTAGATCATATCTCAGTGAGAAGGAGAAATAAGAAGAAAAGACAGTACTTTCGTTTCAATCAAAATAAATGTAGTTCATTATAAAGTGCAGCTTACTAAAGCACTACCAAATATATTTTACTTAAAAATACAAAAACAGAAGGTAAATGATTCATAATAGTATCAGGAACCATGGTCTAATAGAAATAAATTACAGTGAGAAGCCCTGGGTTCCAATATGATTCTGAACTTTATTGTGAATTACATAATCACCTATGCCTTATTCTAATCTGCAAATGATAATCTATCTGTAAGTGATAGGAAATATTATTATGGTGTGGTTTTTAATATCTCAGAGGCAGATATCATGATTTAAAGCACTGAGTTTTTGTTGTCAACATACTTAGATTTGAGTCTTGGCTGTTCAATTATTTATCCAAGTTTCTCAATCTCCCTTATCTTTAGTTTTCCTTATTTTTAAAATATTGGGAAATAATATTCACCTCATGAGGTTGTTGTAAGGAATTAGCAGGATAATGTAAGGGCTTAGCCAGTGCCCAGAACAAAGAAAGCACTCAAAACATGATAGCTATTATTACCTTCTTAAGTTTTTCAATCTGCTTGTTACGCACTGAAGTATTATCAATCGCCATAACATCCACAGGTTCTTCTTTCTCCAGCTGGTACTTATTTACTCCAACAATTACTTCAGAACCTGTTATTTCCCAGAGGAAAATAATATGTAGATTCTACTCACAAATAAATGCCTAATAATAATAGTCTGATCATCATGAAATCTCTTGTAAGTTTAATATTATTAAGCAGTCTTCTTAACATTTAATGAAAAACTTTAATATAAATCAGCAAAACCCAATATGGGATGAAGGTGGGAGGGGGAAAAAAACAAGTATCAGAAACTCTGTAAAGGACCATTTTTATTATTCTCCCAAATAATATGCTTTCCCAGAGTTTCTGACAAACCATCTTCTAACACTTTTACAAAATCAAAACAGTCATAGCAGCAACCATCTAAGATTTATAAGGTAGAGAATTAACACCCAACAGGTTTTCTAATGTTTTCTTGAATTCTCTTATGGCCAATCGCATGAAAACAAAAAATATTTTTAAAACTATAAATGATAAACTAGAATAACAAAGACACTTCCTTAACATGATAAAGAATATATTTTGCCTCAAACTACCAGATTATTAGTCTAGCAAAAGACAACCTGCTACCCCAACACCAGGTTATATCCCTTCTTAATTCCTTCATAGAATTTACCACAATCTAGAATTGCTTTTTTTTATTTACTTGTTTACTTGTTAATTTTCTCTCTCTTACTAAAATGTTAACTCTGTGGCTGCACAGACTATGTCTGTCCTATTTACAGTTGTACGCTCAGACACAGCACAGCGTCTCAAAGACTTAAGACTAAAAAAGTGTTGATTGATTGAATAAATAAATGGAACTCCAATGTAGAGCCCAATGACCAATAATCATGTCACCTTTCAAATGCTGAAGATACCCACTCACACACATGTACATGGACACAATGGGCATGCCTCCATTCATACTTGCATACTTTGTACATATGCTTGTCCATTTGCACCCATACATACTAAAATACAAACAGAGAGAGACAGACAGACAGATAGATGGATAGATTTAGATGAGAAACATTTTATCCACATTTCCATTTTCCTGTTACTTTTGTTTTATTGACTACATATGTTATCTTCAAACAGAAATTAATATTTCATTTTAAATACTGGATTTCACATATGAACACTTCTACTTTATCTTACCAGAATCAATTCTAGCTTGTCTTCGGGCAGCACATTCTTCAATTCGAAGTTTTGGTATTCCCTCTGCTACGGCTTTGGCCATTCCACCCATTTCTTCAATTTCATTAATGAGCTAAGAAAAACAGTTTAATAAAATGAGAAGAGAATATAAAACTATTTTCATAAACTATTCAGATTTAGGTTACATAATTACTAATATTGAATTATTCCAGTGGTAAATTTAATGATTTATAAGAATTAAGTTAACATCAAAGGCATTAATTAGAACCAAACCAGCCAGGACCAATTCTACTTTTTATTTGAGCAGCAGAGTAATGGTATAACTCCATCTTTATTGACACTGCCAGGAACCATGTAAACCTTCAATCACAGCCTCAGATATAAATAAAATTGTGGAAAAGGGGTGGTGGAATAGTACCTGACAGCAGAAAGGAGCAAGGTCAATCGCACTTTCTTTTTTTTTTTTTTTTTTTTACAAATATGCATTTCTTTTTTTAATATTTTTTTTTTATTTCAGAGAGAAAGGGAGAAGGAGAGATAGAAACATTAATGATGAGAATCATTGATTGGCTGCCTCCTGCATGCCCCCTACAGGGAATCAAGCCAGCAACCTGGGGCATGTGCTCTTGACCAGAACTGAACCCGGGACACTTCAGTCCACAGACAGACACTCTATCCACTGAGCCAAACTGGCTAGGGCAAATACACACGTATTTTTTAAATTACGTTTCAGTTTCGAATACTAGAAAGTCAAATCTAAAATTCTTTTCCATCAAACATTTTTAATCTTCAGATAAATCTATAAATGATTTGATTTATAAATCAAAACATCTATAAATCTGTATAAACCTGTAAATCTTGAAAACAAAGTTTAAAGAGACTAAACTGACCTTCAAAGCAGCCTCATACACGTCATTTGTGAGAGATTCCATCATATATGAACCGCCCCAAGGATCAGCTACTTTGGGAATCCCAGATTCTTCTTGAATGATGATTTGTGTGTTCCTGGCAATTCGAGCACTTTTCACGGTGGGCAAACCCAAGGCTTCATCAAAAGAATTTGTGTGCAAAGATTGAGTCCCTCCAAAGACCGCTGCCATTGCTTCCACTGTGGTACGAATAATGTTATTGTAAGGATCCTAAAATATTTAATGAGAAAAAAAATGGCAACAGTTGATATATATATGTATGTCTACATTAGGCTTCAGAATAGCAAATAAATTTAGACAAATTAATAAATGAGCCAGACTTAGAATTAAGAGTCAAAGTGTCTAGTCTGTGTGTAAGCACTAAAAATATTACCTCTTATAATCCCTGAAATATTAAATATTTGTTGTTTCACTTTTGTATTCCTTACTCTTCTGTAAGTGTATCATAACTATACACCTTGTTTACTTAGATTATAACATCCTTCATTTCATAAATCACTATCTCCTAATTATTTTGTATACCTTGAGTATCTGCCACAAGATGTACCCAAAACAGGCTCTCAATAAATGAGTTATTGTGCTCCTAGTTGTGATTTGGGCAAGTCATTGAACCTTTCAGGACTTCAATTTCCTTAGCTGTAAAAATGAGGAGTTTAAGACAAATACAATTATTAAAGTTCCTTCCAATCCTGAAGTCTATATTTCTCCATTTATAATGACATGAAGTTATATTTAATGTGGAGCATATTCATTTTATTCACTTTTAAATATATAAAAACAATATAACTCTAAAGCTATAAATTATTTTAAAATTTATCAAAAAAACTTTATAAAGAAAAATGCATATAAAAGACTACCATAAAAATTTTAATAGAATAAAATTAAATTACCCAAGTGATGATAATTTTTAAATGCTCTATCTGCATGCATGCTTACTTAAACATACAACTATAATAAATAAATATATATAATCAATTTATTAGACAGTTTTATGTTATGAATTTTCACCCTTAAAATTATTTAAAACAATAGCATTAAATTATGATTTATACTTCTTCCTCACCACATTTTTTCCCTTTTAAAAGTAAAGCATGTACCCTGGCTGGTTTGGCTCAATGGATGGGGCGTCAGCTTGCAGACTGAAGAGTCCTGGGTTCGATTCCAGTCAAGGGCACATGCCTGGATTGTGCGCTTGATCCCCAGTAGTGGGTGTGCAGGAGGCAACCGATCAATGATTCTCATCATTGATGTTTCTATCTCTCTCTCCCTCTCCCTTTCCCTCTGAAATCAATAAAAATATTTTTAAAAATAAAAATAAATAAAAGTAAAACATGTAAGCTGATTTAAATAATTTTATATTGTTAACCACTAGAGGGAGACAATTTTATTTATTTTAATATGTGTAAAAACAAATAAGTATGAATGTGTTAAGTATGAATTATGCTTCAGATTAATAATTATTTTCAAATATTAGCAGATAGGTTCTTAAATCTATTTCCTGATTGTGTCGTGTTGCTTACAAGAAAACATATGGCTTTGTTAAAATTCTACACTTTAAATTATGTGCATACCTGCTCAGTAAGTGACCATCCTGATGTCTGACAATGTGCTCTTAGAAGAAGGGATTTAGAGTTCTTAGGCTGAAAGATTTTCTCGATTAAGTGAGCCCAGAGTCTTCTCCCAGCTCTCATTTTTGCTATTTCCATGTAGAAGTTCATCCCAATTCCCCAGAAGAAAGACAACCTAAAATAGTAATGTTAAGTCCAGAATTTGATTATACTTAACAATATAAAATGGAAAATAAAATGAATTGTATCACACACTAAAAACAATGTCAGATTTTAATTTCACAACTTAATTTATATTAAAATCAAGCATATATACTTTAGTAACTTTAAACCTAACATATAAAAGTAGTTTTATGCATGCAGAAGAAATGGCTGTGATTATTTGCTTCAGGTAAGAATTAATTCACTTTATAATTGTGTTGTTGATTTTTTAGAAAAAAAAAGTCCTCTTGTGTCTTTAAAGAATTATTCACGCCCTAACCGGTTTGGCTCAGTGGACAGAGCATTGGCCTGCGGACTCAAGGGTCCCAGGTTCGATTCCGGTCAAGGGCATGTACCTTGGTTGCGGGCACATCCCCAGTGGGGAGTGTGCAGGAGGCAGCTGATCGATGTTTCTCTCTCATCGATGTTTCTAACTCTCTATCCCTCTCCCTTCCTCTCTGTAGAAAATCAATAAAATATATATTTAAAAAAAAGAATTATTCACTACACACACACACACACGTGGATATTTTTTAAGAATACCCAAAGGCAGGGGTCACTTACAAAGGGACTAAAACTACAAGCTTGATTGTTTGAATAGCAATTTAAATTTTTTTAAAAGAATGACTATCTAGGCATATACTTGGTTTAGGCATATATTTTTCCAATTATTCCCAACCTACTACTCCCTTTTACATTATGAGCTGTAGACATTTAAGTTACTTGCCTGAGTCTAAAAGCACAAAGGTTGTGAACCCCTATATAAAACAAGGTGAGCCTTAAGAAAAGAAACTAAAACACAATAAAAATTCTTGATATACGCTTGGAAGTTTTTGTTTTTATTTTTTGTTTTATTTTTATTGAATGTATTGGGGTGACACTGGTTAATAAAATTATATGGGGTTCAGGTGTACATTTCTATAACACGTCATCTATATATTATATTGTGGGTTCAACAACCCAAGCCAAGTCTACTGCCATCACCATTTTTCCCTCCTATATCCTCTTCTACCTCTCCCCACCCCCCTTTTCTTCTGGTAATCACCATACTGTTGTCTATGTCTATGAGTTGTCTGTTTGTTTGTTTGTTTTTTGTGTGTTTTTGTTTGTTTATTTTTTTTTTTTATTAAATCTTTATTGTTCAGGTTACATTTGTTCCTCTTTTTTTCCCCCCCATAAGTCCCCTCCTCCCAGTTCCCACCCCACCCTCCGCCCTCACTCCCCACCCACTGTCCTCATCCATAGGTGCACGATTTTTGTCCAGTTTCTTCCCGCATCTCCCATTCCCCTTTCCCCCCCAAGAATAGTCAGTCCATTCCCTTTCTATGTCCCTGATTCATTATAATCACCAGTTCATTCTGTACATCAGATTATTTATTCACTTGATTCTTAGATTCACTTGTTGATAGATGCATGTTTGTTGTTCACAATTTGTATCTTTACCTTTTTCTTCTTCCTCCTCTTAAAGGATACCTTTCAGCATTTCATATAATACTGGTTTAGTGGTGATGAACTCCTTTAGCTTTTCCTTATCTGTGAAGCTCTTTATCTGACCTTCAATTCTGAATGATAGCTTTGCTGGATAAAGTAATCTTGGTTGTAGGTTCTTGCTATTCATCACTTTGAATATTTCTTGCCACTCCCTTCTGGCCTGCAAAGTTTCTGTTGAGAAATCAGCTGACAGTCGTATGGGTATTCCCTTGTAGGTAATTGAGTCTCTTTCTCTTGCTGCTTTTAAGATTCTCTCTTTGTCTTTTGCTCTTGGCATTTTAATTATGATATGTCTTGGTGTGGTCCTCTTTGGATTCCTTTTGTTTGGGGTTCTCTGCGCTTCTTGGACCTGTAAGTCCATTTCTTTCACCAGGTGGGGGAAGTTTTCTGCCATTATTTCTTCAAATAGGTTTTCAATATCTTGCTGTCTCTCATCTTCTGGCACCCCAATTATTCTGATGTTTGTACGCTTGAAGCTGTCCCAGAGGCTCCTTACACTATCTTCGTATTTTCGGATTCTTTTTTCATTTTGCTTTTCCGGTTGGGTGTTTTTTGCTTCTTCGCATTTCAAATCTTTGACTTGATTCTTGCGCTCCTCTGGTCTGCTATTGGGTGTAATATTCTTTATTTCCGACCGTGTATGCTTAATTTCTAGTTGTTTCTTTATCATAGCATCGAGGGTCTCATTAGTTTTCGTGAGGCTCTCCAAAAGTTTATTGCAAGCCCTCAAAATTGCGTTTTTTAGCTCTATATCCTCCATTTCTGTCATGTTTTTTTGTCTCCGCATTTTTTATGCTTTCTTGGTGCACCCCCTAGTGGTCTTTGTGCGCAGTCTTGTTCTAGTTGAGCCTTGATTGTTGTAGTTAATACTAGAGGGATTTGACCACCAGGCCGACTGGCTGTGTGAATCAGCTGTGTCTGCCGCGGAAAACTTCTGTCCTCTGGGGAGGTGCTAATCTAGCCTTTGCCTGAGGCGATCCGGCAAATGGCTCTGCGCAGGGCTTGGGCGGGGCGGGACCAACAGGACGGGCGGGCGGAGGGAGCAGTTATGGCTGCCCTCAGCCCCGTTCCCAGAGGCTCTGCTTCTCAGAACCCCAGGAACCGCTGCAAACCTCGGAGAGAAAGCTGCCTTCCAACTGATGCCAGACACTCCCGCTTCTCCCGTTTGAGTCCGAGTCCCCAGCGATTCGCCCGTATCTGGAGCTCAGAGTCTGAGACTCCCCCCTGACCGAAAACGACAACCGCGCTCTCAGCCACCAGCCCGCTTTGCGCGCGCACCTCCGCACCTGAGTATTTTCCACACTGCGCCTCCTCTGAGCCTCGGTGTGCTGTTATTTTTCCTTCTAGTTGAAGAGTCTCTCCTCAGCCAGCCTTCCTGTGGTTCTGGGTGATGTCCGTTCCGTCTTTTAGTTGTATTTTTGAAGTGGTTGTTTGCGGCAGCAGTCTCCGGTGTTTACCTATGCCGCCATCTTAGATAATTCCATGAATTATTTTAATTGCAACAATGATCAGGATCATTTATTGGCGGGAGGCATTCCTAAGGAGTGCGGAGGACAGGGAGTAAAATGAAAGCTTGTCTGCATAGTATCTCCATAAAATGGTCAAGCTTTCATTACCAGGGATGTTATACCTGTGACCCTGGGAGAGAGGCAGTGGTGGGCCTAGTGGGGCCGCTACTTGGTCTGGAACATTTATAGGGCCAATCACAGCTTGCAAGAGGATTGTGGCCAACATCATCAGATGCCTCCTCACCCTCAGCCCCCACTTCCTCTTTCTATGGAGTCTGTGAAATCTGAGTTCCATGTCAATATCTAAAGAGCATTGAGGAGAACAGGCAGAAGAAGCCTTCCTGGGTTCTGGATGATGTCTGTTTTGTCTTTTAGTTGTATTTTTGAAGTGGTTGTGTGAGGCAGCAATTTCAGGTGTTTACCTATGCCGCCATTGTGGTTTCTCCTGTTTGTTTGTTTTTGTTTTTTATTTCCCCTAGCTGGAAGTTCTTAACACAGCAGTTCTCAAATATTTTGGTCTCAGGCTCCCTTTAACTCTTTTTTTTAAAAATATATTTTATTGATTTTTTACAGAGAGGAAGGTTGAGGGATAGAGAGTTAGAAACATCAATGAGAGAGATACATCGATCAGCTGCCTCCTGCACACCTCCTACTGGGGATGTGCCCGCAACCAAGGTACATGCCCTTGACCGGAATCGAACCTGAGACCCTTCAGTCCGAAGGCCGACACTCTATCCACTGAGCCAAACTGGTTAGGGCTCCCTTTAACTCTTAAAAATTAAGAAAAGTTGTTTATTTGGATAATATCTATCAATATTTTATATATTAATTCATTTAGAAATAACAAATCCAACATATTAACATAAGTAACATTTTTATTAAAAAATAATACTTTTCTAAAACAAAAAGTTGTAAGAGTCACTGGTCTACATTTTTGCAAATCTCTTTAATGTGTGGCTCCAGGAAGATAGCTGGAGTCACATATCTGCTTCTGCATTTAACCTGTTACATCACATATCAGGTAGTCTTTGAAAACTACTGCATATTCTTGAGAGAATCAAAGTGAAAATAGCAAATTCTTAATATAATCATGAAATCCCTTTTGACCTCTAAAACCCAGGAAAGTGTTTTAATGACTCCCAGGAGTCCTTGAACCACACTTTGAGAACTGCTGTCATAATAAGTATGCAACAATCCCTCATATGAGCATTTACTAGCCTATAACCTCTGAGGGCAGAAGCCATATTTTTCACATGCTACATTCCTAGTGCTTGGCCCAGAGCAAAGCTTAGCATGTTATTGCTCATCAGACTGATTTTGATCTCCATATTTAAATGCTTCATAAATTTCTTTTAAGTTTGTTCATGTTGTCATACAATTTTATTAACAAGGTGTTTGAAAGAAAATTTTTAATAGCACTGGCATTCCAAATTTATAAGTGCAACAGATGAAAAACTAAAATGTAATCGGTGACTTCTGTATTTTAAATTTTCATTGAAAAAAATAAAAACAAATCTATCTTAAACATTATATTCACATTTTAATATTATTTCTCAAAACGTGCCAGTTAATTGTATTCTCTGAATATCACAGGAGACAAGATTCTTATTTACCAAGAAGTATAGTCAAACTTTATTCTGATTTTTAATTATGAACAGTATTAACTTATTCTCTCATTAACACTCTGATAAAACAATAGAATATAGTATAACACATATACAAAATCATTTTATCAATATATTTTGCTGTGTGTGCTCATAAAATAATCCTATGCATTTTCTTAATGTTGAGGCAATATCCGAGTTTAATTTACTCACCTTGGTGCAAATTCATCAATTGTCAGGCCAGCTTGGATTCCAGTTCTACAGTACTCCAACCCATCTGCTATAGTATAGGCCAGTTCCAAGATGGCATCCGCTCCTGCTTCCTGCATATGGTATCCACTGATTGAAATTGAATTAAATTTTGGCATGTGCTACATAAAATAAAATCAAAACACAACACTGAATAAAAATATTAAAAGGTTTTATTAAATCTATTTTATAAGACAATATTATTTTTAAATGATGTTCAACTCAGATATACTAAGTAACTTAAGCATTAAATATTTTCAGTTAATAATTAAATGTAACAAAGTAAGCATTAAATATTTTCAGTTAATATTATAAGCTACTTTGTTACATTTAATTCACTTGCCAATTTAAATGACTGATCCAATGAACCTTAAACACCATCACCTTTAACACCAAAAATTTAAACTTCAAAATTAGCTGGCTGAGGTCAGGAATGTAACCTTTGCCCTGAGAACTGAATAAAGACATCTTTAATTCAAAACCAATGACTTTAACCTCATAAGAGGTCCTAAGACCTCATAACTTTGGGCTAATCTGCTGAAGATGTATAAATTTAATTGTTATTCACTTGTTATTAATTATCTTATTTGAATGAAGTTATTGAACATAAGTACACAATATAGGAACAAATAGGAAAATTATTCAATCCCAAGTACTACATATTGAAACAAAACAGGATAAAATCAATAGCAAAAATCAAAGATTTCAGTTTAATTTACTGAGATATTTAATGCTATGCATATCTTAGACAGATTCTTTCTACCATAATCACTAAGAAAACAACATTTCCACTATTCTCCTAAAATTTCATGTTAGATAGGATGCATATCACACATATTCTCAAGAGCCAAAAAATTATTATCCTTCCCAAAAATTAACCAAACATAAAATAATAAAAACTAAGTGACCAGGAAGATAACTGGAAGTCACAGTGGTTAAGAACATGGGCTCTGGAATCAGAGTGCTCAAATTCTAGCTGTCACTTAACTAGCCATGACACTGACTGTAGGCAAGTTTCTCGACCTTGTTATTCCTGCATTTCCTAAACTATAAACTAGAGATAATGATTGTACCTTCCTCATGAAGTTGTTGGATTAAATGAAATGATTCATCTAAACTACTTAGTATTATGTCAGTGCACAGTAAGCACACAAAAAATTAGTTGGCCTAGCTGGTTTCTCGGTGGTTAGAACGTCAGCCTGTGGACTAAACAGTATCGGGCATGTGCGATAGGCAACCAATTGATGTGTCTCTCTCCCTGTCTCTCCCCCTCCCTTAAACTCTCTCTAAAAATCAATGAAAAAAATACTCTCGGGTGAGAATTAACAACAACAAAAAATCAGTTGTTCTAGCATATTATGTGGATTATCTGTATTTTAGTTTATAGCTAACTAAAAGCTCTTTAAAATTTTCCATCACATGCCCTAACTGGTTTGGCTCAGTGGATAGAGCATCGGCCTGGGGACTGAAGGGTCCCGGGTTTGATTCCAGTCAAGGGCATATACCTTGGTTGCGGGCACATCCCCAGTAGGAGGCGTGCAGGAGGCAGCTGATTGATGTTTCTCTCTCATTGATGTTTCTAACTCTCTATCCCTCTCCCTTTCTCTCTGTAAAAAATCAATAAAATATATTTTTTAAAAACATTTCCATCACAAAAGCAGTAAGGGACTTGAATTCCATGGAAGATACTACTTGAGTATACTGGGAATTTACAAATAAGAAGCAAGGAAACAAACATGTGCTTCTCTACCAAGAGGAGTTTTTAGTAGCAGGATTTCTTTAATAATAATAAAAATACTGGACTATTAAAATATTATTCAGCCTTAAAAAGGGAGGATGGTCTAACACATGCTACAACATGGATGCTCCATGAGGACATTATGCTAAGTGAAATGAGCCAGTCGTACAAAGATAAATACTATATGGTTCCCTTTATATGTGGTGCTTAGTCAAATTGATAAAGATTAAAAAGTAGAATGGTGGTTGTGAGGAAGGAGGGGATAATAGAAAGTTAGTACTTAGATACAGAGTTTCAGTTTTGCAAGATTAAGAGTTCTGGAGATGAATGGTGGTGATGGCTGCAAAACAATGTGAACGTACTTAATGCCACTGACTATACACTTAAAAATTATTAAGATGGTAAATTTTATGGTATGTGTACTTTGCCACGATTAGAAATTTTTTAAGGAATAATACAAAAGTTTACAGTTTACAAGCACTTTAATACAACATTATTTGATCAATATCTGAAACTGGCACTTTTATCATTTTTATGAAGGACTATATATAAAGCAATTTTGAGCTTGTAGAGGACATTAGGATCTTTTACAAGGTGAAATGTACAAGTGTGGCAGCACAGACTGCTATATTCTCCACTCTCCTATAATACCTGAACTATAAATTCAGAGGGCCAATGTCCAGAACTGCACTTCCAATCTTCCCTCACTACTGGTGTGTGTCCATTGAGGCATACAAGTAGAAATTTGGTCTGTTCCTTCTGGAAGTTTACCTTTTATCAGATAAGCCGGGTCCCTCTCTTCATACAAACACACCTGGCCCATGAGCTGGCACACTAACAACAGAGGAGAAGCCAGATGAAAGGAAACTGGAACCCTATGACTGTGATGGTTTCTGACACCCACCTTACTACTTCTACATGAAAGAGAACTGCCTCCTATTTAGTTTAAGCCACTACTTTTTGTATATCTGGGTTGTCATATGCTATCCTCCTGGGCATGTGTTCCTGACATTGAAAAGGGTGATAGAAATGTACAATTCTATACAATATCATTTTCATGGACAGATGAAATCTATGAAAATAAATAAAACTGCAAAGTGTAAAGGCTAAATCTCAAAGGAGGAGAATATGCCCTAACCAGTTTGGCTCAGTGGATAGAGCATTGGCCTGCGGGCTCAAGGGTCCCAGGTTCGATTCCGGTCAAGGGCATGTACCTTGGTTGTGGGCACATCCCCAGTAGGGAGTGTGCAGGAGGCAGCTGATCGATGTTTCTAAGTTTCTATCCTTCTCCCTCTCCCTTCCTCTCTGTAAAAAATCAATAAAATATATTTTTTTTTAAAAAGAGGAGAACATGCAATACTTGTAAGAGTTCTGAGATAATAGCAATTATAAGAGGTGAAAGAGATACAGATTTGATGGTGGAAGTGAGATTTGTCCTTTACTATGAAACAGTGGTTTAACTTTAAGGTTGGTGAGGAAAAGGAAAGGATTGCTATCAAGAAACAAAGTGAGCCCGGACGGTGTTGCTCATCGACCCAGGAACCAAGAGGTCACAGTTCGATTCCCGGTCAGGGCACATGCCCAGGTTTTGGGCTCAATCCCCAGTACAAGGTGTGCAGGAGGCAGTTGATCAATGATGTTTCTCTCATCGATGTTTCTATCTCTCTATCCCTCTCCCTTCCTCTCTCTCTAAAAATCAATAAAAACATTTTTTAAAATGCTTATATATTTTTTAAAAAGAAGCAAAGTGAGAATGATGGGGGGAAATAAATATATGAATTATCCAAAGGGAAATTAAGAAACCAGGTTTCCTGTGGAGGGACTGCTGTTAATATAAGAACATTATAAGGTCTTATTTTCCCACCACTCTGATTGAGAAAGATGAACCTAATTCAGGGGTGAAATATTAGGAGACTCATTGTAGTTGCAGATATAAGTGATACCTTTTAATCCAGCAATTTCCAATCTTTTTCATCTCATGGCACACATGAACTACTAAAATACTGCAGCACACCAAAAAATATATATTTTGCTGATCTAACAACAAAAAAATAGCTACATTTTTTTATTCATTCACAGCAGATGGCCATTGTTATATTGGCTGTTGTCATTTTTTTTATTTGACAATCTAAAGTAAAAGAGATCAATGCCTGTAACTAAATAGTCAGGTATTGCATGTTTTAAAAATTCTTGCAGCACACCAGTGTATCATGGACACAGTGGTTGAAAACTGCTGTTCTAATCCAATTTTTAGCAGAAATAAAGCTGATACTTTGATTCCCATCTGTCTGACACCAGTGTCTATTCACAACTGAAGAAATGAAGAAGTATAAATTATGGGCCCTCTCTGATTATAAAAATTTTAATAATAAAGAAAATACAGTAAATGTCTAGTGTCCAGATTTCTACAGCTAATGACTCATAACATTAGTACATGAAAGACCAAAAAAAAAAAAAAAAACTAACAACACACATACACAAAAACTAAACAAGACAAAAAACCCCACATCTGACTTTATACTACAATAAGTATTAGTCAGTTACTGAATTCAAATTAGGTTATGGTATTTTATAAAAATTCCTACATTCACAGAACTACAGAAAAACCTATAATAAACACAAAGGATACCTGTGCTGTATATTGGAAGATGTCAGCAATAATTTTCATGGATGGTTCTGGAGGAAAAATATAAGTATTTCTGACCATAAACTCCTTTAGTATATCATTTTGGATCGTACCAGTAAGTTTCTCTTTAGGTACACCTTGCTCTTCTCCAGTTACTATAAAATTTGCAAGAACTGGAATAACTGCTCCATTCATGGTCATGGAAACTGACATTTTTTCTAAAGGAATTCCATCAAAAAGAATTTTGGTATCTTCCACACTGTCAATTGCAACTCCAGCCATTCCAACATCACCACGGACTCGAGGGTTGTCTGAATCATAGCCACGATGTGTTGCCAGATCAAAGGCAACTGATAATCCCTGTTGGCCAGCTAAATATATAAAGAAAACATAATGTCAGATTAAAGAGTGTGGCATATAAGTTAACTGATTTGCCTATCACTAGTAAGTGTTGATTCATCTCATCATAGTACACTTTATAACAAACATTTTTATGTTTGTAAATGTCAAAACAAATTTAAATAGATATTTTATTTCCTAAGACAGTCAGTTGTTTCCCATGTGCTAAAATGCACAAATTGAGTTCCAGACTTCACTATCAGAATGAAAGAAACAAAACAAAACACCTCATTTATGTTACGTCCATTTGTGGATTTTTTGTATCTTAACCATTTTTGATAGAAATATGTTGATGATTCATGTCAAGATTTGGCTGTTTATACATAGTTAACAGTATTTAGTATTTCTATGCTCACTTATTTTTTTTCATTTAATATGGTCATTACAGGATGTCTTGGCTATTCAAATATTCTGGGAAACTATGAAAATCATGCGAAAAGCTGAAATATTCTACACTAAATATAAGTTCAGTCCTCTATGGACAATACAAACTTATAGACTCTCAAGTCCAGCATTTAAACAATATGACTTTATAATAGATCAGAAAAAAGAAATAGTAAATATGATTTTCAGAGAATGAATGCCAGATTGCACTGAATATATTTATACCACATTATTATTTATTACTTTCTTTGGACATCACTTAATCCCTTTTGGCCTCCAATTCCTACCCTAAAATAATGTTTATTAAAACTTTTCAAAGACAAAGCTAATGTCTCTTTTCTTCTTACAATTTCACTTCACCTAATTTCTTTTACACAATGTGCATGGAAGTGTTTTTTGCTTTCAAGAACTGAGTATTTTGCCCTGACCGGTTTGGCTCAGTGGATAGAGCGTCGGCCTGCGGACTCAAGGGTCCCAGGTTCGATTCCGGTCAAGGGCATGTGCCTGGGTTGCGGGCACATCCCCAGTAGGAGATGTGCAGGAGGCAGCTGATCGATGTTTCTCTCTCATCGATGTTTCTAACTCTCTATCCCTCTCCCTTCCTCTCTGTAAAAAATCAATAAAATATATATTTTTTTAAAAAAGAACTGAGTATTTTATTCTGGCTCACCTATCCTTTGACCATGGAAGTTGAAAACCATTCATTGTTTTCAGAATACAATCTAAACTACAAAATTATAAAATAATTATTATCTTTACAGAGATTAACCAACCTCCCCTCAAAAAGAAACCAAGATGAGAAAGTGTATGTTTGATCATAAATATTATATCTCATTAAAATCTCACCCTTAATATTGTCCTTATAGAACTTATTGCTCTCTTCCACAGTGCTAAAGCCAGCATACTGGCGGATGGTCCAGGGCCTAAAGGTGTACATGGTGGGATATGGTCCACGTGTGAATGGCTTCACTCCTGGAAGTTCTTCAGGTGAGTCCTTGGTATCCCTGCTGGAATATAAGGGCTTTATGGAGATCCCTTCTGGGGTGCGCCATATTAGGTCCTCTGGATTTTTGCCTTTCAGCTGCTTTTTAGCCAGGGCAGCCCATTCTGGGTGAAGGGGTTGTTTTTGATGTAGAAGTCGCTGCCATATAAGTCTGGAGCCTGACGACTCTTTTAGTTGCTTCAGATGATGAGGTGAAAGCAAAACAAGCCGAGTCTTAGCTCTCAACATGATGGAGCATGGAAAACACCCAACAGAATCAAAAACTGATCTAGAAAAAGAGCACAGGGTATATTTATTTACAAGAGAAAGGCAAAATGGGAGCTATTAGTGAGAAAAGAGAAGGAAGAAGGTATATTAGTGTGATTTTATCTCTTCTTCTTTTCTGTTTCCTGTATCTGATCGTTTATAAATGGCCCGTCTTCTCACAACTACTATTATTGTTCTAGTCGTCTTCCTCAATAGCCTCGTAGCTGATTTTACTAACCAGTCTTGGCCCCTCTAATTTATTCTACACACTGACAGCAGAGCAAATCTGATGTCACACTGCTCTTAAAGATTTTTCAAAGGCTCTGCATTGTAGAGAGGATATAGTATATAGCATCTTAATTGATTCTTTTCATTCAAAAGTTTTTCATTTAACACTTATTTAATGACAGGCATTGTGTTGGCTGCTGGATAAAAAGTGGTAAGGAAGACAAACAGGCATTTAAGGCCTTCATGACCTGCTTGCCTCTCAGACTCATCTCTGCCTTTTTCCTCAATCTGTATTCTATAGATACTGGATTACCCACAGTTCCCTGCATATGTCAAAGTTCTTTGATTTGTTCTTGCTCTCCCACCTGCCTGGAATGTTCTTATTTGGCTAATTCAGCTAAGATATCATCTCTAATATACAGGGCTTTCTATGGGCCCAGCACTGCTTTAAGAACTTTATACATAAAGTACCAATTTTAATTTTCACAACACTAAGAAATAGGTACTAATATTATTACAGACAAGGAAACTGAGGCACAAAAGAGCCAGCATTTGAATCTAGGCAGTCCCATTTCAAAGGCCTTGAATTGAACTAATATACTCACAGCCTCTCTTTGAATCCACAAGCTGGGCTAAATGGCCTCTTCAGTAATCTATAGAACTCCGTTTCCCTATTTATACATCTATTAGTGGCTCAGTGCACAAATTTGTGCACATTGAAAGGAAATTAATTAGAAGAAATATATTGATGTCGCTATTCACCCTTTCTCTATAATAGAAATGTCAACCAAATTCACAATTGACAATGACAGATCAAAACACATGCGTGCAATTGGCGCCAGCGAGAGCTTTTTACTAGTATGTATCGCACATGCACAAGTCAACTTAGCCTTTTATAGATATAGAACAAACTTGCTTAATTAGACCTGCTTTCTGATTTAGCTAGACTTTTTCCAGCCCAGTGAAGTACCCCAACTTCTCTTTCAGGTAATTGTCAGCAACACATCAGTAAATATCAACATGAAGTAGATTATTATTATAGATCACGAAAGGAGAACAAAGGGTAAAATATTTAACTGCAGTAGTGTTTGACTATATTCTGCGCAATGAGAAAACCTGAAGTCATTTTCAAGGTTCACCATTTCTTACTTCTTTTCAGTCGGGTCAAGGTTCTAAGCTTTCTAAATCTCCGTTTTCTGGCTAATGAAAAGAAAATAGGATTCCACTGAGTCTCCTACCTACTCCAGGACTTCTGTGAGGATCAAATGAGATGAGACACAGGAAAACGCTTCACAGATATTTGGTTACAGTGTAAAGTGTTTCCACCTGGCTAAAGTCTTCCTGGGCTGAAGAAACTGCAAGGAGGCTAGGGAGAGGAAGCCGGGTGTTGCTACTTGATGTCATTACCCAGATGGAGGGAAGGACACTTAGCATATTAGCCTTTTATATAGACAGACCATCTCCCATGTGACAACATATTAGAATACTATCTTTTATGCTTCTATAAAATGCATTTATTTATGTAAGATACATTTGTTATCTACATAAAATACATGTCTATAAAATCATATATACATCTCTCTATATATAGGGGTTGGCAAAAGAAGGTTTATAGTTGTATGAATATCCTATATAATAAAGAGGTGATATGCAAATTGACCCTCACACCCTCACAAGATGGCTGCCTCCGACCAGCCCAGCAGGGGGGTTAGTGAGGGACGACCAAACGACTGAACAAGCAGGCTGTGTGGGGCGACCAGGCTGGCAGGGGGGTTAGTGAGGGACGTCCAAACGACTGAACAAGCAGGCTGCATAGGGCGACCAGGCTGGCAGGGGGGTTAGTGAGGGACGACCAAACAGTGGTTATTCTTTTGCAATATGTAAATATATAAAATCAACACATTTCAAACCTCAAACATACACAATGTTACACGTCAATTATATATCAAATTAAATGGAAAAATTTGTTCCTCTTAAATCATCACATTAAATTATCTCTTTTCTACCATTCAGATAGCTAAGAAGCAATTTCATTTTTAAAACTGAAAACCGGGCTTAGCTTCTCTCTACAACGCCATATAAAATAAAGCCTTTTAACTGTGTGATCACTCTGCCATCTAGCTTCCTAAGTCTATATAGCTGTTCATGAGACTCCTGGGTATATTAGGGCTGAACACTACTTTGGTTTAAATGAATTGTTTTAGATCACTTAATAAATGACACACACACACACACACACACACACACACACATACATATTTCTTCTCTGCTGGTCTATACTATACACTGGTCTGACATTAGAGCTACATATTCCTTATAACTAGCACAGAGTCTTACACTAGGTATCTAATTCCCATTAAGTTCAATTTCATCATTTTACTATGTAGAAATTTAGGTCCACAGAAATCCTATATAATAAAAGACATGCAAATTAACCATCCCTCCGCTATGCTCAAGCCACTCCCACAAGCCACGCCCACAAGCCAATGAGTGAGTATGCAAATTAACCCAACAAAGATGGCGGGTAATTTGCATACACAGAGCAGAGTGGGAGAGCTGGCAGCTTGGGGGGACGTGGCTCCATCGGTCGCTCCCTTGGGGGGACATGGCTCCCTCGGTCACCAGACGAAGAGCAGAGCAGGAGAGCCAAGGCTTGGGGGGACGTGGCTCCCTCGGTTGGGGAAAACCCAGAGCGTGGGGAGCACCAGGAATGCTGGGAACCATATTTCTGATGGCAGCCCCAGGACCAGATGCGGAAGCCCAGAGTACAGGGAGCACCAGGAATGCTGGGAATCGCAGTTCTGGTGGCAGACGGATCTCCTAGACCAGGGGTCCTCAAACTACGGCCCGCGGACCACATACAAATACAAATATTGTATTTGTTCCCATTTTGTTTTTTTACTTCAAAATAAGATATGTGCAGTGTGCATAGGAATTTGTTCATAGTTTTTTTTTTAAACTATAGTCCGGCCCTCCAACGGTCTGAGGGACAGTGAACTGGCCCCCTGTTTAAAAAGTTTGAGGACCCCTGGCCTTTGTCTCTCGTCTCTTAGTTTGCATTTTCTTACACTGAATGAAGGTCTTAGGGTTACATATTATACCATTGCATAACATAAACTTTTGTCCTACATTTGGATGTAGTATAGGATAAGCATGACCCAACATTTTTGTTTAGCCATTAATTTCACTGAGCATTTATTCAGTATTTTGGAATTCTAACTCTGCTACCTGTGTTTGACCTTGTGCAAGTTACTGAATTTCTCTAAGCCTCAGCTTGCTCATTTGTAAGCGGGATAACAGTTCCTATCTGATGGTATCTGTTTAAGGAAGAAGTTAAGTAAGTCATGTAAAGTGCTGATTGAAGGACCTGTTTCTTTTGTAAGAAAGGACAGACATGAGTTTTCTAATTCGGTTAGCCTGGATGGTAAAGAACATTTAATACTAAAATCGTCAGTTAAGACAGACAGAAACTCCCGGATTGGAGAGGGCTCCCCTGAGGGCTCCCAGATTGGAGAGGGTGCAGGTTGGGCTGAGGGACCCCCCCTCCACCACCACCTCTCCCCAGTGCATGAATCTTTGTGCATCGGGCCCCTAGTAAAGAAATAAAATAGCTTGATCAAAATTCCACAAAGCAGTAAACTGTTTATCTGAATTGCTACTTGTTAGAACCTAGTATTTTAAAATATTCTGATATGCAAATTTTATAATATATCCATCATGCCATATTGTTTTATAATAGGTAAGTCAAGAAGTAATGCGAGCCCTGACCGGTTTGGCTCAGTGGATAGAGCATCGGCCTGTGGACCGAAGGGTCCCAGGTTCGATTCTAGGCAAGGGCATGTACCTTGGTTGCGGACATATCCCCAGTGGGGGGTGGGCAGGAGGCAGCTGATCGATGTTTCTCTCTCATCGATGTTTCTAACTCTCTATCTCTCTCCCTTCCTCTCTGTAAAAAATCAATAAAATATATATTTTTTTAAAAGAAGTAATGTGAGCTTAAAATTCTAGTTTCCATATCATTTCTTACTATAGTAAAGCTTAAAAGAAAATAAAAATACCCAACTTTTATTAGAGGGTTGTGAAACAAAACACATAAACCACTTATGGGAGTATTAGTTGCTTTAACCACTTCAGAAAACAAACTGGAAATATGTACAAGAAGTTTCAGAAATGATATTGCCATTCCACTGAGGAACATCACTTCTAGGAAAGTTACTACATAAAATACGTGTTCCCTCTAGCTTTACTTGTAATAAAGATTTAGAAAGATAATCGACAACATAGGAATGAATAATTATAGCAAAATAAAAATGATAGAATTTTATGTAGCCATTAAAATGTATTTAAAAAATCGCCAAAACTAATCTTTGATGTTAGAAGGGAGGAGAATAGTTATTCATGGTGGCTGGTACAGAAAGAGAGCGAGAGAGGAGTTTTTGAGGTGGTCTTGACTTGAATGCTGATTATATAGATGTATTCAGTTTGTGGAAATTTGTCAAACTGTACAATTACTACATGTGCACTTACATCCTATATAATAAAAGGGTAATATGCAAATTGACTGAATAGTGGAACAACCGGTCACTATGATGCACACTGACCACCAGGGGGCAGATGCTCAATGCAGGAGCTGTCCCCTGGTGGTCACTGCGCTCCCATAGGGGGAGTGCCGCTCAGCCAGAAGCTGGGCTGATGGCTGGTGAGCGCAGTGGCTCGCCTCATGGCAGCGCTAAGGATGTCCGACTTAAGCTTAGGTCCACTCCCTACAGCCATCAGTAGGACATCCCCCAAGGGTTCCTGGACTGCAAAAGGGCACAAGCCAGACTGAGTGCACGAATGTTGTGCACTGGGTCTCTAGTGTAAATATATTATACATAGGTCAAAATTTTAAATATGTTATACATAGTCTCTTTAAAAAGGAGATAGGCTCAAAAAGTATCAAGTGAAAGAATCAGGATAAAAAATTGTAAATACAATATGTTCAACTAACTAAAAATACATAAAATCTAATGGAAATACAACAAAAACAATTCCCAGTTTTTAAATTTTTTAAATATATTTTTATTGATTTCAGAGAGGAAGGGAGAGGAAGAGAGAGAAACATCAATGCTGAGAGATAATCATTGATTGGCTGCCTTGTGCACACCCCTAACTGGGGATGGAGGCCCAACCCGACATGTGCCCCTACCAGGAACCAAAACGTGACCTCCTGGTTCCCATGCAACATTCAACCACTGAGCCACACCTGCCAGACCCATTTTAAAAGCTATTATGATTTTTAATTTATGAAATCCACAGGATCTTTGTCATCCATCTAACAAGCCACACACTACATGTATTAACTTCAAAAGTGGGTGAGAAGAATAATTAAATTATAACTGAACCATTAGTGTAATCTATATATATTCTATATATATAAAAGCCTAAGCAACCAGATGACCAGCCAGTAGCTATGACATGCACTGACCACCAGGGGGCAGATGCGCAACACAGGAGCTGCCCCCTGGTGGTCAGTGCTCTCCCACAGTGGGAGCACTGCTCAGCTGACCCATGGGTGCCAGACGCCGAGCTCATGGCTGGCAAGAGCAGCTGCGGTGGTGCAAGCCTCTCCCACCTCCATGGCAGCGCTACTGAGCAGCGGCAGGTGCAGTGGGGCCAGAATGAGTGGGAGTGGCACTGGTCATGCTCGGGCTCCTCCCAGGCCACCTGCTGCTTCGCGCACTACTATGGGGGATGTCAGACTGCCGGTTTCAGCCCAATCCCTGCAGGCCAGGCTGAGGGACCCCACCAATGCATGAATCTGTGCACTGGGCCTCTAGTAATGATATAAAAAGTAATTTGAAAACTGTCTTGAGACTAGACTGTAGACAGGAAATATCACACTTCACACAAAATAATCATGAGCTTTCTTAAACCTGAACAAATGATTAGAAAAAACCCTACAAAACTTACTTCCTGAAAATCACATGGCAAATTGGTACAGGCTGGAAATAAACATCATCTATAATAATAAGATCATAATATGCTAATTAGACCAGACAGCCAAACAACCTTCCGGACGTCATTCCAGATGAAGCCGCAGTGGCGGCGGTCAAGGCAGAGGCGGTTAGGGGCGATCAGGCAGGCAGGCAAGCAGTTAAGGGTGATCAGGCAGGCAGGCAGAGTGGTTAGGGGCAATCAGGCAGGCAGAGTGGTTAGGGGTATCAGGCAGGCAGGTGAGTGGTTAGGGGTGATCAGGCAGGCAGGCAGGTGAGCACTTAGGAGCTAGTGGTCCCGGATTGTGAGAGGGATGTCCAACTTCCAGTTTAGGCCTGATCCCGCAGGGATCCCTGTGGGATCAGGCCTAAACACCAGCAGTCGGACATCCCCAGAGGGGTCCCGGATTGCGAGAGGGTGCAGGCCAGGCTGAGAGACCCCTCCACCCCCATACACGAATTTCATGCACCGGGCCTCTAGTTTTTAGATAAGCACACAACTACTGCTGATGGCAACAGGACTTCTAAATGTTCTCAGACCCATCAAGAGAGGCTTCTAATCAAGCACGTGTTGCTCAGTGGTTGAGTGAGGACCCATGAACCAGCAGGTCACGGTTGGATTCCCAGTCAGGGCCCATGCCAAGTTGCCGGCTGGATCTCCAATAGGGGGCGTGCAGGAGGCAGCCGATAAATGATTCTCTTTCAACATTGATGTTTCTATCTCTCTCCACTCCCTTCCTCTCTGAAATCAATAAAAACATTTTTTAAGGAGAAGCTTCAAGCATTCAAAGAAGCAACTTGCAAAGCAAATAACCTTCAAGTTTTGGCTGTTTACATGTAGCTCCGCATTAATATTTCAATAACTAGTCACCTCTGCCCTGCCAGCATGGCTCAGTGGTTGAGCGTGGACCTATGGACCAGCGGGTCACGGTTGCTGGCTCCATCCCCAGTAGGAGGCATGCAGGAGGCAGCTGATACGTTTATCATCATCGATGTTTCTCTCTCCTCCTCCTCCTTTCCTCTCTGAAATCAATAAAAATATTAAAAAAAAAAAAAAGAACCAACCAACTTCCAGTATTCAGCAAATTTGGATTGGAGAAGACAACCTAGAACATGCATATTAAATATTAGCATAAATAAATCATTAAACATAACATATGCGGGGGGGGGGGGAATCATCAAGTGATCTAAAACCACATATACACTATCCACGTTTTCGACCTTCTGATATAATGCTCTCTTTCTAGATAGAACGGAGAACAAGTTAGTAGTTTACAATTTTACGTCAATTTAGATCTGACTTTCCGTTACCTGCATACCGAAAGTCACTTGGAGTACCGCCACCTCTTACACACACACACACACACACACACACACACACACACTCACTCTCACTCACAGTAACATGCGGCGCCAGCGCACCCTTCTGCAACCATACAAGTGACCTCTGCCTAGGAGCCTCGGGGTGCTTGGGTGCCAGGGAACATGGCGACACGGCCCCGACCCGATAAAAACACCTGCCCCGCAGTACCTCTCAACTCCCAAGGGCCTCCCTGAGAGTGAGCGGTCGGTGGCGAACCTAAGCCTCAGGATACGGTAGAGGAGAGCGCGATCCCGTCCGAGCAGGACGTGCAGGAAGAAGTTGGAGGTGGAGAGGTCAGAGGCTCAGAGGACGGGAGTGGGGAGTGAGGGGGGGAAGGAGCCAGAAGAACGGAGGGACGGTAAAGGCGGACGTGCCCCAAGGTGCACGGTCCTACTCACTGGCCGGTCGGTCTCGGACCTGGGCTCTGCTAGAGCGCGGCGGAAGCGGGGCGCCCCCGACCCCACCAGCCAGAGTTCTACGCAGCGGGGACCCCGCAAGCGAGCCAGTCGGGGGGCGTAGGTCGACAACGCCCTCCTTCCAGCCAATCACCTCGCGCACTTGGGGGCGCGCTTCGGATGACGTCAGGGCGTGGCTAGCCGCCTACTTCTCGCTAGCGGCGCTTCCGGTCTCTACCAGGCCACTTCCGGGATTCCCCGGTTTGACGGTTTGGGCGCGAATCTCGGCGAGCCCGGCTCGCTGAATGGTTCGCGGGGAGCGGTCGGTGAGTAGTGAAAGCCTTGCCTGGCCCGTGGGTGCGATGCGAGAGGGAGTTTTGTGACCCACCCGTTCGTGGCAAACTTCGCGGTTTGCATTTGAGAAGCGTGAGGTGGCTTTTCCAAAGGGGGGAGTGCGAGCCGGTCTGCCCTGCCGGGCCACGGGTTGAATTATTTGACTCGCGAGGAGGGAGTGGAGCCACGCTGGTTCGCCCCTCCTTTCCGAGAACCATCCTCTCCCTCGTCCTTCTGCCTTCATCTCCCCGCAGCCCGTCGCGGGACCCGGCGCAGCCTCGGAGCTTAGTGTCAGGCCTTGAGGCTCCTGCGGTCGGCGACCGCCGGCGTCACTGTCCAGAGGTCAACATTGGGCTTGTGTTTTGCCACTCGCGGTGCTCACGTCTTCTGCCCTCGCCGAGGTCGAGACTGAGAGCCTTGGTTTCCGCGAGTGTCAGCAAGCTGGTAAGGGACAGGGCAGCCTCGGTCCTCCCTGTGTCCCACCCCGGAAAGCGTGCCTTCTTCCCGCACCATGAAGTCGGCCCCCAGCCACCGTTCCCGTTATTTCTGTCCTGGCCTCCCGTGCACGGTCAGGGATCGCCTAACGCACCCGTCTCTTCACGCTGTCCTGCCATCCCGTGTTCGCTCCTTTCTCTCCAAGACGTCATTGTCCTTCTGGCTCAGTATTTCAAAATGTAACGCAAATATTAATTGTTTTTATCTGAATACTGCATATTCTCTCGCACACACCATCTTGAGATAGTCATCCACTCATTTGTCTTATAACATTTGTCACATTGTATATAACTATCAATAATAATTGTGGTTGTTGGTTTTTTTGTATCTGTACCCACTAAGCTGTGGTTTCCTGTGGATCTAAATCAAATATTAATGTTTTTTATCTGAATACTGTATATTCTCTCTCACACACCATCTTGAGGTAGTCATTCACTCATTTGTCTTATAACATTTATCACATTGTATGTAACTGTCAATAATAATTGTGGGTTGTTGGTTTTTTTGTATCTGTCTGTACCCACTAAGCTGTGGTTTCCTGTGGATCTAAAATTTCTATTCCCTTTTTTTTTTTTTTTGAGCTATATCCCAGATATTGTTCCAGGCAGTTGATGTCTTCTGCACAAAATTTTAGCTTTACACAAGCCTTTGGTGTCGGTACTTTTATTAACCCATTTTACCCAGGGGGGACGTGAGCAAGTTTATTTGGCCAGGGCTCTGCAGCTAGTTAAATGGCAGAGCCAGGATGTGGAACCTGGGCAATGTGTTCTCACTCCTGCAGTGGTTCCCAGCCCGGGGCGATTTCACTGCAGGGGCAGTTGATAAAGTCTGGAGATCACTCCGGCTGTCACAACTGGGGAAGGTGCTACTTACTCTTGTGGGTGGAAACCAGGAATGCTGCTAAACATCCTACGGTGCAGAGGACGCACCCACAACAGAGAATTAGCCCATTCCCACTGTTAGTACAGTGTAGTGCCAAGGTTGATACATTGGCATTGTGGCTTATTGCTTCAAGTAGGTTTCGGTGAAAACGGTGTTTCGCAAACTGTGATAAAGGACCAATTTTTGTTTTTTAATTTTTAATCAGTCACATCTGACACTTGTAAAATGCAATTAAAAATGAATTGCTAGTCAAACTCAAAGGCTAACACGGGCCAAATAAACAAGGTTTAAGTTTATGTGGGCCGCAAAAAACAAAAGCTTCAATTTTTATAGAAATGTAGGTTTCTTTCGATAGAGACATGCTGAATACAAAGGGCTAAAATAAATGAGTAATCGTTAACATAAAATAATAGAAAAACATTTTAATAAAAATTAATATTTTTTCTTGAACATTAACTTACCAGACACTGAATAACTGCACAAATTAAGAAGCATAATGCAAATAAACCTATTTTTCTTGTTCTCCGAAAGCGAAATATTTCCTGTTGCGCACACCAAACAAGTCAGTCCAAGACTAATGACGTGGCCATCGGCTGCTAAAATATTCGCTGCTAGTATTAGTGGAGAGAAATGGTGCGCCTGCACTTAAGGCACATAAGGGAAATGAATGCAACATGATTACCGTAATCAGTCATTAGTGAATGTTGTAGTTCGTTATTAATAATTATGTATAACAGGATATTGTAAAAATTAAGTTACAAAATGTTTATTAAAATGTTTCTTACATACCGTTTTATTGGCTGGGCCGCAAAAAATATTTATTGTGGGCCACACGCAGGCCGCACGTTTGACATGCTTGCTACCGACTCTGCATGGTGTCATGTATCAATGTAGGTCCATAAATTGTAGCAATTGTACCTCTCTGGTGTGGGATGTTGATGGTGGGGAAGGATAGGGGTGGGAGGATGTATACAGGTATATTGGAACTCTGTACTTTCTGCTCAATTTTGCTGTAAACCTAAAAATGCTCAAAAACAGTCTATATTTTAGGGAAAAAATAAATTACTAGAAAAATGAAATCTAAAAAGAAAAAAGCAAAGCCAATTATTTTATGATCAGATTCAATATAGACAAAATTGTCAAATTGTTATAAAAGTTTCTAAATCAATACTCTCAATTTCTATACTTAGAAGCACTATAGGAATTTATGTATGGATGTATATGTGTATTACATATCTCCATGTGTATTGTACCTAATTTCTGGCTATCTACTCCTTATAACCTAATGCAAGAATAAATATCCTATTCCTCTGTTCCTTTTAGCAGAAATGAGTTTGGTGATTAAAAATTATTAGATGGAGAAAGGGTAACGGTTATTCTAAATTTTGTCATTGATGTTATCACTCCACTCCTGTGCCTGTTTTTTAATTTGTGGGAGACAGAGGAATCAGTATACTTCTGTGCTCTTGTTAAAATGCACATAACCCAGACAGTTACATAGCTTAAATCCTTGTGAGTGAATTTACCACATTAATCTGCACAAGTTAGATTCATGGTATAATTCTAAAAATTACCTTCTTCCATTTTTGGCATAAGTTGAATGATAAATCCATTAAGTTTAAAACAAGAAGACCTGAGTGATACCTGTGAGATAGTAGACATCAAAGTTATTTGTGGCCAGAATAAGACAATTCAGCAGTTTATATTCCCATAGTCTTGGATTTAAATATGGAGATAATGTTATTGTATGGAGGGGTATAAAGTTATAGATTCAAAAACATTTTAAAATGGTTTTTTAAAGCCATGCAAATGGAAGAAATTTCTAAGAATGAAATTAAATTGGCTATTCTCACTCTAATAAGAACCAATGTTATTTGTTTTTAAATCTATTTAAATGTTTAAAATATTTAAAAGGCCAATTGGGAATATTTATAGAGACAGGTAGTCTTTTGAACAAAATATTATGCAAGTCTTAGGCATTTTTCTGTCCTTTTCATTTTTACAGATTTTTTGGAGCACTGTTAGAATTGTTCTATTTAGATCAAGATGTCTAGCAAAGCAAATGCTTCCAAGAAGAGGTCTCAACAGTTAAAAAGAAATTCAAAAAGAAAAATTGATGATAAGGAAGTGGAGTTATCAGAGAAAGAGGTAATGAAAATAACCTAGTTTATCATCCAGAACTCATTAAAAATATCATCTTTTCTCTGTAAAGGAGTATATGAAAACTAAAGGCTACTTTTACTTGAAATTATAGTAATTCATATTTTGTGGGAGCTTTTACAGCATGATTTGTAAAAGTTCTCAGACAGAAATTGTTTACTTCAATTCTGAAGATATTAATCAGAATTATTTGGGGAGGAGTGGGTCATAGGGCATTGCTAAAGTATTTAAATGGGAAGACTAAGAATAAAGGATACAAATTCTATGGCATTCATATGTTAAAAGACAAGAGAGTATGACAGTTGGTGGAGGAGATTTTTATTAAGATAGAGAAAAATTAGTTCGGTGGTAATTAGCTTTTTCCTACCATGACTTTACCATCTCTTTTAAAAGACTACATGACTAAATAATCACATTTTTTCTTCGGTTTTACCCTGTATTAGGCAGTGCCACTATTTGTTTTGCAGATTAAGTATGTAACACTATTTCACTGGCAAAGTGAGAAATTATTTCTTTAAAACATCGTTTGAGATCCTAGGACATTCTGTTATACATTATCACCATTGTCCAGGAGTTGCTTTAGTTGTATTTTTTGCCTGAGACAAGTACATGCCCTTTTTCTGTAAAAGTAGCAATATACTTTTTTCTACCTAGGCAAAAGTTATATGAATACTCTTCCAAATAAGTGACAAATCTATTGCCAAAGCAAAAATTTTTTATCTGATGTTTAATTCTTTCTGTGTATGTGCACATGTTTTCCCCTCTAGGTTAAAAACACAGTGAAAAAAAATAAAAATCATCCAAAGCATCTGTCTTCTAAAGGTATTTCCTTTCTATATCTTGTCTAACTGGCCTTTCTCAAGCTATGTTTATTCATGAAAAAATTATCAGTATCTTGTTTATGAGTTCTGCAAAAACGAAGGATAATAACAAACTGCAGCATTCTCATTTTTGCAAGAATAGGTAGCACTGGTTAGTCAGTTATTTTGGTCAACTGAAATTTTATTTACCATCGCTAGCAAAACACTGTGTAGGGTTATAAAATTGATAGGAACTAGAGAAAAAGTGTCCCACAGTCTGAATTATTACTCATCTGTGATACATAGAAGCACTTAGTGATTTCTCAAGACAAATATGCTTCTGTTCTGCCACCACTGCACAGGTTAGTTTGGAACCACTACCTGATTGTATTTGGAGTAAATTAGTTTAATTAAATATCACCTTTTCCTTGAAGAATTGCCTGCCTCTCCTCACCCAAGACCAAGTTATGTCGTCTGTTTTTATACTTCCAGAGCGCACAGTACTTGTGCTTTTATAATGCTTGACGTTCTTATAAATATTTCATTTCTCTTTTCTCCAAAGTAAATCTTCATGTGAGCCAATAGTATATCTCCTTTGTTTATCCCTTCTCAGTAGAACAGTTAACAATCTACTAAACACTGTCTGAGGTTTGGTTAATCTCTTTTGTTCCAGTTGCCATCCAACATTTAGTAGAAAAAGTGCCCAAGTCTTAACGAACTCTTTAATTAAGATCATTTCTGAGAACCATACTTTTATGTTGAATCCTAATAATTATAGCTTGGTTATTCATTTAAAATTGGCTTTGTACCTGCAGTGTCGGCTAATATTATTTTAGTTAACATAACAATAGGTAGCAGGTTCATATTTAACACCTGGCATGTGAGGGCTGTGCAATAAAGAGGAAATTGAACAGTTTATACAGCTTTATAATATTTGGTTCTCTTGATTCCATTAGCTATTTTAGATAAATTTATACTTTAACCACTTTTTAAGTAAAATCATACAAACTTCTAGACTGACCAGTCTCTTCTTTCACCAGGACACACAGAGCAAACTAGTCTAAAACAGGTAAAGATAGCATCCAGCAGGAGGAAAACCTGGCAACCTCTTTCGGAGAGCAGCAGAAAGCATTTGCAAACTCTGATGGAAACAGTCATCATGTGAGTATGAAATTTTTTCACTTAACTTTATTTCTACTTACGTTTTCTATAGATAGTATTCTTTTAAATGTTATTTTCTATTTTATGGTGATAGGATGTTTTTCTCTTTCAGAAGATATTTTTAATAGCATTAGCCTAAGCAGGAAAGTTTTGGTTATTTTCAGAAACTTAGAATTCCATCAGGGAAATAAAGATGAAGTCTATGTGGCCTGATCCGTACAATGTGGACATTTTAGGAAGAAGTTGAGTTCAAATTGACACTATCTGGAAGTTACCACGCTGGAGGCAATACAAAGAAAATAAGGGTTCTGCTCTCAAGGAGCTGAAATCCATCAGAAGAGTCAGGCATATAAATTAAACACAACACCGTAATGTGATAGAAAGAACTTTGATTATCCCTCCACTTAAAATGTATACAAAAGAAAAAGTGATTGATTCTGCCTGGCTAGGAAAGAGGCAAACTAATATTTACTCAATCCTTTTTCTTTTTCTTTTCTAGAGCAATTTTGAGTAACAAAAGTAGAGAAAATGAACAAATTCAATATCATCTCAACTGCCTGAAGAAAAGGTAATATACTAGTAGTTATGCAATTGGAAACAATTAAAACATATTTAGGAAAGGTTTAATCTGTCTTTGTTGCAGAACAGACATTTGTGGAATAGAAAAGTTTTTCATTTGGGATTTTTGTTGTTGTTTTAAAAAGAGGAACAATTTGGGAACATACATTCCATCCTAAATTGCTGCTATATGCAAGTCTGCATTCTTTAAGAGAATTTTGTCAACTTTAACTCCCTTCAACTGCATTTTGAACAATTTGAAGTTAACAGTTCACCACTCTTATTTATTCTATCACTGTGTTTTCGTGTAATTTTCCAGAATATTACTGCTCTTCCTCTTGTGGCAAGTCACAAATGGAGGTTTCTTTTTATGTGTTCTTAAAAAGTCACACCACTGTGAGTGATTACTTTTTTTTTAGTATTTGCACAACATTGTCTTTTCATAGAAGAATTTTCTGCATCTTAGTTACTGGTGTACCCAGAAATGTTTGTGACCTAGTACTTTATTCTTCGGAAGACTGAACACAAATTCTGCTTACTTTAAGTGTAAAGTAGCAGAATAGAAAGGTTGGGATGGGGTAGATGGGGGTGGAGTTGGTGGAGAGAGGTTGAAGGGATTAAAAAAAGACTTCTATAAGCAAGCCTGTAATGGCTTATAGAAGTAACAGCCTAATATTGAAGGAGTGCCCTAAAAAAGTTACTCAATAAGATAATATATAATAAAGAAGTAGCTTATTCATAGTCTTTTTAATATGGGACAAATAACCATGGTTAGTTTACAAATGAGAATATGACAGTACATAATAGCTGTTCTTCACCGTGGTCACACTGGGTAATCAGAAAAGATTAAACTGTTCAGTATATAGGCTGTATCTTCATCATGTAGCAGCCATGGGGATGTATATTTTAAAGACTGCCTGTTTTTGTGTTTGCTCTTGCAGCTCACTTTCTTTAATCCCCAAAATAATAATACTCAAGATACTTTCCCTTTTACTAATTTAGCAGTGTTTACAGCCTTAGCAAATTTATTTTAATTGGATCTCTGAATACATTTTCCTACAGCAGCATTTCTCAAAGTATATTTGCAACACTTATTCTTAAAGATACTCTGTGAATAAAAGTGATATATCGTGAATAATGTTTTGGTCCATTAGCATATTAAAAGTCCTGCAGTTAGTAAATGTATTTTATTTTGCTTAACCTAGCATCTCTCAAATTAGTATTTATCACAGGGACTCTTTATTTCATATATTAGTCTCATCTCTGCTCTGTCTGCATTTTGGCTGTATTCTTTTGGACAGATTATCCTTACCAGGTTAGAATTGTAGACATAGACAGCTTCCCTATGTATCTTTTCAGCCTTATGAAGAAAGAGGAGAAAGAAAACACTTATCCTCTTAGCTCCAGTCACAAAATTCTAGGAGATAGACTGTGATTGGCCCAGCTTCGGTGATACTCCTGTCTTTGGACTGATTTTGTGGCAAGAGTGTTATGATTGATATAGACTGTATCATACACATACCCACATGATCAGACAAACAGGGTTGCTAGTCAGATAAAGTGGTTATACCCTATAGTTTCTAGAGGAACATGCTTTGGGAAAGTTGTCCTAAGGAAACAATGTTGTAAATAGTGAGTAAGTATTATTGTTAAGTAGGATGTATTCATGTTATATTTTTAGTTTAATTAGTTTTAAAAGAATTCTGGAAATCTGACCACTATTTAGGACATTGGAATAGTGGATGTCCCTTCCACAGAATTGACTTAATGAACTTTTAGAAGAAACTGATTATAAACGGAAACTTTATTTTAGTTAAGAAGTCAAAGCCTTACCCTCTTGGGAAGATTAGACAGACAAGATTTATGCTTAAACGTGATGCCCTAATGATGGTTTTCTGGAAAACTAAAGTTTATCCTAAAAGTTTGATGAAAATTATGATTGGTGAGGGTTTTACTGCCTATTTTTTTCTTTACAAAAATTAATATTTTGAATAAGACCCCAGGAAGATAAGTCTTAGGTTGCACTGTTGTTCAGATTAAGTAATAGAACTTTTTAGCACTCCTAAGTGCTCCTATTAGGTAAAAGCAACCAAATTCAGATTTTCCTACTATGGAAACAAGAATCAAATATTGGAAAGCTGTATTGCTCTCTGCTAGAAGTCAGGGTAGTAATGTCAGTTTTTATTGGTGCTCTAATCAACCTAGTTTCAAGGAGGACTTTTTAAACTTTAATACTATTCATGTTAATAGTGCTTTAGAACAAAGCATTTTAATCTCAGTGTTTTATTTGTCTTAAAGTCTATGGGACTCAGTTTTCTTTAAAGTCATTTTATTAATCACATTCTCTAAAACAACTGAGATTTCGAATCCAGGCTCATTGTTAAGATTTATAGAGCAGTGCTCCATCTCTTACTCAATAATTCACAATAAATAATACACTTATGTGCTGGAATAGTCTAGAAAACACATTTTAAAAAACACAAGGAAATTTTTATTTTAAAAAGCATATAAGTAATTGTTAAATGTATAAAATAGAAAATTTCCCTTTTATGAAGAAGCTTAAGTGCCCCCCATGCTTTGAAGTAAATCTTAATAAAATAAAATGTTAAATGATGATTTGTCAGGGCTTTTTTGGGGACACTTACTGCTAAGGTGAGTCACTTTTAATAAAGATGAAGCCCTTGGGAGCAAGATGGCAAATAAAAAAGATAATAACAGTATTTCAAAAAAAACAAAAGTAATATTGATGGTACTCAAAAAATAAACTAATAATTGTGTTTTTATTCTATCCCTAAGATTGCTACAAATGTTTGAAACCCTAAAAGTCCCTCCCCCAAAACTGAAAGATTTAACTAATATGTCAAGTCTACTGAAAATGGAAAGGGCCCGTCACAGAGCCAATGAAGAAGGCCTGGCGTCATTGCAGGTATGGGATTGAACAGGGAGTCCATACCTAGGGGGACGGGGAAGAGACCAAAAGGTTTTTAAAATTATTATGATATTCTCCTGGCAATAAATACTAGATCTTGGACCAGGTTTGTTCATTAATTTTTTTAATTTTTTTTATTTTTACTCTAACCAAAAACTTCACCTAAACTTGAGGCCTCTAAATTTAAGTATTTTTAATATATTAATGATTAAGTAACTGTCTTGGGTTTTTTTTGGTTTTTTTACCAGACTTTATAACTGAACTATCATAGTGATTTTTAAAACTATTTTTATTTATTTCAGAGAGGAAAGGAGAGAGAGACATCAGTGATGAGAGAGAATCATTGATCTCTGCCTCCTGCACAACCCTCACTGGGGATCAAGTCCACAACCCGTGTGTGTGCCCTGACCGGGAATCGAACTGTGACCTGGTTCATAGATCGACACTCAACCACTAAGCCACACTGGCTAGGCTATTTTAGTATTTTTTATTATCAAATTATAGGAACTCATCACTAAATGCTGTAGAATTTGAAAACATTAGTTTTTCCATCCTGTACTTCATTGTCAGGAACACAGTCATCATCATTGTTATTATAGCTAATATGTAATGAGGGCTTTAGTTTTATTCATTTCAAACGGGCCGTAGTTTGCCCACGGCTGGGCTAGGCTATTTTAGTATTTTTTATTATCAAATTATAGGAACTCATCACTAAATGCTGTAGAATTTGAAAACATTAGTTTTTCCATCCTGTACTTCATTGTCAGGAACACAGTCATCATCATTGTTATTATAGCTAATATGTAATGAGGGCTTTCTTTGTTCTAGGCACTTTTCTAAGCACTTACAGTTATATCCCTTAGTCCTCACAAGGACTTAGAGAGGTCTATGCTCTATTATCCTCATGCTACAAATGTGAAAAAGACATACTGACATTTCTGGATGAACCTTAGACAAACTGTTTAAAATTGTAGTGCAAACCTAGCCAGTCCAGTGTCAGAGCATGATTCTTAATCATTATGCTGTAGAAGCTACTGAGAAATAACATTAGCTGTTATCATTAACTTCAGCCTTGTACTTAGTGGATACTTGAACAATTAAGAAAAGCACCTTATTGGGAGATCACTTCATAAATTATATAACTGTTTAATCACTATGTTGTACACATGAAAGTAATATAAATAATATTGCATGTCAACTCTAATTTAAAAAGTTTTTAGAGTGCAGGCAAATCAGATATAGATATAGATATAGATATAGATATAGATATAGATAAAGAAGCAACCTTAAGGGACTTATTGGATAATTCTAAAAAGTAAAGCAGATTGGACCATATATCCCATAGTCATTTTGGTGTTGTTTGTAAATGTGGTGCTTAGGTCTTTGTTAGTAATTCAGTAAGTACAAGGTGGTAGTAGTTTATGTAAGGAATGCCAAGGATTTCTAATATTTCAAAATTCACAAATAATTTATTCTAGTTTATATAATTTAGATAATGTTGGAAGGATTAGTTTCTGAGCAACAAATCTACATATATTGTAGATTAATAGGGTAGTATTTTTTAGTGATTACCTGGCTTTCTCATAGGGTGAGATTACGTTTAATTTCCTCCCAATGTTACTACTTTTCAAGGGTTATTTTCAGTACTGGCACTAGTTCTAACAGTTGGATGACATTATTATGGGTTATTTTTTTTATTTTCAGATTCATTGAGATATAATTGACAAATTCTAAGGTTTAAAGTGTGCATTATGGTGATTTTATATAGGTATGCACTGTGTGTGAAAGGATTCCCATCTACTTAATTACCACATCCATTTCTTACATATATCCATTAGAGAGAGGTGTAGATAATATCATTTAAATTCTACTCTTTTAGCAAATTTCAATTATACAATACTAGAGGCCCAGTGCATGAATTAGTACATGGGTGGGGTCCCTCGTCCTGGTCAGGGATCGGGGCCGATCAGGGCCGTCTCGCCCAGTCCTGATCGGGGCGATGGGGGCTGACCAGTGGGGAGGGAAGGACTGCGGAGGTTGGCTGGCCAGCCGGGGAGGGACTGTGGAAGGGCTCCAGGGCATGTCCAGCCCTCTCTCCCAGTCCTGACCGGCCGGACCCCAGCAGCAAGCTAACCTACCCGTCGGAGCATCTGCCAGAAAATGGAGATTTTGGTCTGCTGCTCGACCAGTCGCTATGATGTGCACTGCCAGAAAATGGAGATTTAGAAAGCTTAGAAACTTGACCTAACTGAAAAGAAGTAAGAAATGGGGGACCTTGAAAATGACTTCAGGTTTTCTCACTGCGCAGAATATAGTCAAACCAAACCATATAGCGGACCAAACAGTCGGACACTTAGCATATTACGCTTTTATTATATAGGACTACGGGCCCAGTGCACAAATTCGTGCACCTTAAAAGGAACTGTGAGCCGTGAGGCTACAGTGGGCACAAGGGTGGGTCTCGGCCCATCCTCCACGCCCCCACTCAGCCCCTCTTGCTGTGGCCCCTGGTCCCCTGTCTCCTGGCAGCCCCACTCCCACCGCTGCCGCTCCCACACACTGATGGCGCAGAGCGATTGGGGCCGGCAGATGCGAGCAGCAGTTGTTGCACCGATCACCCCTCAGGAGCAGGGGGAGGTGGAGAAGCCCTCAAGGGCAATCGGAGCCGGCAGCAGTGTTTGACTATATTCTGCGCAGTGAGAAAACCTGAAGTCATTTTCAAGGTCCCCCATTTCTTACTTCTTTTCAGTTAGGTCAAGTTTCTAAGCTTTCTAAATCTCCATTTTCTGGCAGTTAAATATTTCATCCTTTGGTCTCCCTGTGTGATCTACAATAATAATCTGTTTCGTGTTGATATTTACTGCTGTGTTGCTGACAGTTACCTGAAAGAGAAGTTGGGGTGCTTCACTGGGCTGGAAAAAGTTTAGCTAAATCAGAAAGCAGGTCTAATTAAGCAAGTTTATTCTATAAAAGGCTAAGTTGACTTGCGCATGCGCGATATATACAAAGCTCTTGCACCAATCGCACACATGTGTTTCCATCTGTCATTATCGATTGTGAATTTGGTTAACACTTCTATTGTAGAGAAATTCTAATTAATTTCCTTTCAATGATCACGAATTCGTGCACCAGGCCACTAGTTTATTATAAAGGACTCAACTTAGGAACAGCCAAAAGGAAGAGATGCCTAAGGGCACAGTATATGGGAAGGGATGCAGAGCTTCCATGCCTCTTCAGGCACATCATCCTCCCAGTTCCTTCATGTGATAACCCACCTGGATGCTCTCTGAACCCCATTGTTGGGAGTTTTTATAAAAGCTTCATCACATAAGCATATTGATTGTTAATTAAGTCTCCAGCCCAGCTCCCATTCACAGATTAGGGAGTAGGACTGGAAGTTCCAACCATGATCACATGGTTGCTTGTTCTGGCAACCAGCCTTCATCCTCTGTGTGTGCATTATCATAAACTCTGGTAAGGTTGAAAGGACTTAAGAATAACGAAAGACACTCCTCTCACCCCAATCACTCAGAAAATTACAAAGGTTTCTGGTAGCTGTGCCAGGAACCAAGACAAAAATCAAATATAACTATGCTCTTATCCCATCCTTCCCCACCCCCCATCACTTAGGCGTTACAAAGGTTTTAGAAACTCTGTGCCAGGAACCGAGGACGAAGACTGAATAAATGTATATTTCATGTATCACAGCAGTCTGTGGTTTGCTTGATAAGTCAGTTACTTGATAAGTCACTGTTCACATTTTGGGCATAAGAGTTCTTCATTGGCATAAGAGAGTCTTTGAACTAGGAGTTTGTAGAATTTGTATTCATTCATTTTCTCTTGTGCATTACTTAGAAAGCTTTCTTACTGCTGGTAGTGACTTTCCAAAACCTGGAAAAAAACCCACATAAGCCGAAACCGGTTTGGCTCGGTGGATAGAGCGTCGGCCTGTGGACTGAGGGGTCCCGGGTTCGATTCCGGTCGAGGGCATGTGCCTGGGTTGCGGGCACATCCCCAGTGGGAGATGTGCAGGAGGCAGCTGATCAATGTTTCTAACTCTCTATCTCTCTCCCTTCCTCTCTGTAAAAAATCAATAAAATATATTAAAAAAAAAAAAAAACCACATAAGCATGGGGAGGATGTGCAGTCTCCACACAGTGGTGGCCCTAGCAGGGAATTTTTTTTCCTCCCTCATTATAACAAAATGAGGTTGAACAAAACAACGTTATTAGAGGAACTGCTATACCAAAAAGTGAAGTTACAGAATTCATGAAAGAATTAGAAATAAAATGCTGGAGACTAAGAACAGTAGTTAGCATAATAAATGTGAGAAGTTCGTCAGAAGGCTGATGGACATCTTCAGCAGGGCTGAGCCTGCTGCCAAACAGCTGAGGGCAATTCCCCTAACCTGATAATCCTTTACTGTTTACCAAACTTTACCTTTGATATGTATATCTGCTTTGCTAAAGGGCAAAATGTATTAATAAAAAGCCGTGGGTCCGGAGATTCAGGGAGCTTAGTCACTAGAGCTAAATTTCCGCCTGGCTTTCCCCCATGCCTTCCAAATTTATATTTCTTGTGTAGTCTCTATTCATTTATGCACAGCCCTTCTCCAGATTCCTGAACCCTAGCTGTGGAAAGACTGCAACAATAAAAGAAAAAGCCTTTTGGATTTGCTGACTAAGTTAGAGTACTAAAGCAAACAAATACAACTGACGATTCCTGAACCCTAGCTGTGGAAAGACTTTGACAATAAAAGAAAAAAGCCTTTTGGATTTGCCGACTAAGTTAGAGTACTAAAGCAAACAAATACAACTGATAATACTTACAATACATAGAAGGTGAAATAAGGAGAAAATGTTAAGAATCAAAAAGAATAATTATTTTTTAAAGGTATCGGGGAAAAAAATGGAAAATACAAAAGCTGCAAAATGGGTATGGTAGGAATACCCAAAGAAAATAACCAAAGCAATGGAACAAAATTAATTTTAAAAAATTTATAATGAAAAAATTTAGTCATTAACTCTTCCATCAGTGCTGTTATTCATTTCCTTCTATATGAGTTGAATGGTGGGCCCCGAAAAGTACGTTTAAATCTTAACTCCTGGAATATGACCTTATTTAGAAAGCGAATCTTCCCAGGTGTGATTAAGTTAGGATCTCAAGGTGAAATCATCCTGGATTATCTTGGGTGGGCCCTAGATCCAGTGACAAGTATCCTTCAACTGATGGAAATGTCCTTATAAGGGATAGACATAAAGGAAAGGGCCTTGTACAAACATGCAGAAATTGGAGTGATGCAGCTACAAGGAATGCTGGCAGCCTCAGAAGCTGGAAGAGGCAAGAAAGGAATCTTCCCTAGAGCCTTCAGAGGGAGCCAGCCCACGGATCTTTGTAGTGGCATTCATGGTTCCCAAAACTTGGAAAAAAAACAAGATGTCCTTCAGTAGGTGAATGGATAAATAAATGGTAGCACATGTAGACAATGGGATATTAAAATCAGCATTAAAAAGAAAGCTATCAAGCCCAAAAAGGGAAGGAGGAAACTTAAATGTATATTATTAAGTGAAATAAGCCAATCTAAGAAGGCTGTGTACTATATCATTGCAACTATATGACATCTGGACAAGACAAAACTGTGGGGACAATAAAAGGGTCAGTGATTGCCAGGGTGTGTGGTGCGGGTATAGATGAACAGGCCATCAGCCCTTGGGCTCTGCTGGATTTACACAGGGCTTCCAGAATCCGATGCTAGCAGCTTCGGTAAGTTTTTGAGGAAATACTCTTGTACGTGAGGTATATATTTTTGTTTCAGGAAATTAACTTCTTTATAATGCAGTATTACAGTGGGCAATTAGTTCCTAGCAAGCCTGGTTTTTGAAAGAAAAACATAAATATATTTCCAGTTTCTTTTAGCAGTGTTGCAATATATAAGGTTTTTAAAAGATATGTATATATCTTTGGGGGGTTATTTAATAAAATATTTAATTTGAAACATTAACTTTCTCTTTCTGACTCAGGAAGAAATAGATAAAATAGTAGAGACCACAGAGGCAGTGACTGGGGATATCCAGAGCCTAAAGAACAAAATTCAAATTCTGACAAGTGAGGTGGAAGAAGAAGAGGAGAAATTTAAACAGGTAATTGTTTAATAATATATTGCTAGACTTGGTGTAATTTTTAATGCTTACATTTTACCAAGACAACTTTTCTATGTAACAAGTTCAGAGATATTAGTCTTTTTAAAGAACCTGTAGCTTTCTTTTTCTACTTTAGATGTTTCAAATAGATAGCAGTGATGTACTCTCCCTTCCAGAACTTTCTCAGAAGAGTCTCAAAGCACCCACACTTCAGGTAACAATTTACTATATTAACTGTATCACCAGTTATTAATTTAATATTTAAAAGCATTATATATCCTGTTTCTTTAAAAAACAACAACAAATGGAATTCATGGTATACATATACACACAATTATTTATTTGACACTATAGTTTGAACATCTTTCTTTGTCAGTCTATGTAGATGTCTCTCGTCCTTTTTAATAACTGTATAATATTCCATTGTGTGGATGTACCATAATATAAGTTGTGAGTTACTTATGAAAATAAGTAAGCTTTATCTGCCAGGGTATTATCCAGCATCTAGAAGCATTCAGGAATCTGGAGAAGGGGATGCGTGTAAATTAATAAAGAGACTAGAAATATAAATTTGGAAGGCATTTTGGGAAGCCAGAGGAGACCTAGCTTCAGTAACCAGCTCTGCATCTCTGGACCCCTCGCTCTTTATTATCACAAATTGCCCTAAAGCAAAACAGCTATACATATCAAAAGGTAAGGTTTGTTATACAGTTGGCATTGTCAGGTTGGGGGGGAACTGCCCTCGACTGTCCCAGTAGCAGGCAATAACATATAGATTTTCAGGTTTGGGGAAATGGCCTCAGCTGTCTGGCAGCAGGCAGACTTTTCAGGTTTGAGGAAATGCTTTTAACTATTCCAGCAGCAGGTAATATGTAGATATTCAGCCCTGCTGAATAAGCCCCAAGTTCCATCAATCTTTTGATGAACTTTTTGCATTTATGACCTCCTGGAATTAGCTTCCAGCATTTATCATTACAGATAATGCTGAGTATACCCTTGTACATATATTTTTACGCATCTGTGTGGTCATATAACTGTAGAATAGATTTAGGGAAGTAAATTGCTTTTGCTTATGCTTCTAACAATGACCTATAACTCTTCATAAATCATATTATGTCTTATGTGTAGTAGGCTATACACTGCTAACTTGTCTTTCTTCAAAGGACCCTAGTAGATATTATAGTGTAAATGTTTATAGTGGTAGAGAGTCTTTATATTTTCTCAAAAAGTATTTTGAACTTTTCCTATTTACAATTCACTTAGGTGTAAGGAGCAAAATGGGCAGAGGAAAAACAGAATAATATAGATTTAAGAGAAGAACAGAATGAGTTGATGGTTTTTGAAGTTGAGTGATGGGAACATGAGATTTATTATACCATTTTCTAAATAATGTACATTTATATTTTTCATAATAAGATTAAAAAACAATTATATGGGTGAAGATGGTCAAAAGGTACAAACTTCCAGTTGTAAAATAAATAAGTCACGAGGATGTAATGTACCGTAATTAGTCAATAATACTGTATTGTGTTTTTGAAAGTTGCTAAGAGTAAATCTTAGAAGTTCTCATCACACAAAAAATTGTAACTGTGTGGTGATGGATGTTAACTAAATTCATTGCACAATATATACAAATATTGAAACATTATGTTATACGCCTAAAACTAATATAATGTTATTTGTCAATTATATTTCAATAAACATTTTTACACTAATTACACATTGTACCCACAGGAAGAAATTTTGGCACAAATTCCAAACCAGAATGCTCTTCTGAAGGACTTTGATGTTCTCCATAATTCGTCTCAGACAAAGAACATACTAACTTTCATCGAAGAAGCCTATAAGAGACTGGATGCCTCTTGAAGAATGTTTTTAAGTTATTCCACATTAATTTATAATGTTTATAAGTTGTAAAACTGTTAACCTGATATTTCAGAGGCTAAGGCTTCTTTAAGGTTTATTGTTTCCGAATATGGAGCTTAAAATGAGCCTCTGTAGATCTACCATTAGCATCTAGTGTAGTCCTGAAAACTGGTTTTAGCAGTTGCCGCGTCCAGGAGCTCACATTTTTGTTCCAGTTATTTACCTGACACTGTAAAATAAGAACAGTCATAGTCCACTGATTTATAGGCTAGATAAAGCTCATTTATTGATTAGTGCAGAGGAAATTTGATACTGTGACTTAATATATGTAAAGTGTTTAAAGTACCTAGCTCATAAAAACGTTTGCTCTCATTATTATTCTTTAGCTGATGACTTACATTTTCTGCCTGGTCATCTGGAACTTGAGAAATCTCCAAATGCCTTTACTTTTTTACATAACTCTCTAGACTTCGCGGTATAATTAAGATTTTCCATGTGTCTTTAACTTTGGAGGTAGCACGAACATTTCTTTGGTTGGTTTAGTGTATAGATGTTGCATACTTATTTTCCCTTACCATCAAATCATACTTTCATTTCATAAAATTATTAAAGTGGAACATAAACAGATTTACTCCCTTAAAACAAAAACCAAACAAAAGTGAATTTTCTTTCCTCATTGTGATTATAATATGTATATACATGTAAATAAATGATCAGTAAAACATTAAAATTTATTTTTATTGTCTGGGTTGCTTTAATCTTTTTGTAAGTAAAATAACTGAAATTTAATTATTTTTCTGTCTCACCTAGAATACTTTGCCAGTTAATATAGAAAGTGCCACAGTTCTGTTAATATCCTCCATGCAGAGACCACTGGGAACAAACTCGGTGTAATGCTCACTGCCGTGAGGGAGGACACACGCCACAGGAAACCCTGGGCAGCTCAGTAAAAGGGTCAAAAGCAATATCCTCTTAGGAAGCAATGGTCCAAAAGGCCATTAATGGATTTCAGAGGGAAAGAAAGTCTTTAATAACAGAAACCTGTACTGCAGCATTTAAAGAAAGTGTTTTTGTGTATTTTGGACTGTCTGCTACATCAGGCAAAGCAACTAAAAGATTTTGCAAAGTATCTTAAAAATTTCACTTGGAGACTTACAGCTTCAGGGTTTTAGAGTGACTAATAGAGCCCCAACTCACTGGTTTTTATCATTAATTATGATGTTTATAATAGCTTTTGGGAAAGGAGGTACATTAAAAGTCTTGTTTCTTGCCCAGCTGGTGTTCAGTGATTGAGCATCGACCTATGAACCAGGAGGTCACAGTTCGATTCCCAGTCAGGGCACATGCCCAGGTTGCAGGCTTGATCCCCAGTGTAGGACGTACAGAAGGCAGCTGATGAATGATTCTCTCTCATCATTAATGTTTCTCTCCCTCTCCCTTCCCCTCTCTGAAATCAATAAATACATATTTTCTTAAAAAGTCTTGTTTCTCTCAGAACATCTGTTTAACAGATTATTGAACATCAACTGGAGCTTGTACTTACTGAGTGACAATTCTTCATGCATAAACTGGTCATACTACACTCTTGGAGCTTTGAAAAGTATGTGACCTAATTTTAAGAGATCTACAGTTCTGGCAGGTCTCAAGCAATTCAAAACATACACAATATTTTCTTTAAGGATGCATGTTAGTGTACTCTTTATGAATAACTTAAGTTAATTACAAACCCAAATAAAATTCAACTGTACTTGGTACCAATAATTCAAATGGCTGTAGTTCCTATGTAATTTCCACACCCACCTGAGTTCTCAAACGCACAGTCCATGCCAACTATGACCCACCTATCTAGCAAGGAGATGGTAAGTGCCAATGCCAGATACTTTAAATTCTAAAACATAAGTGGGGGATTTATAGTGTAAAGACATAACGTATGATAAAGATAGCATTTCAAGTAAAATGCAGAAAGATATTCAATAAATAGTCTTGAGAAAACCACTAACCACACCAGAGATGGGGATGGAGAAACAGTGGTTAAAATTTCTACTTTATGCCAAAACTAGAGGCCCAGTGCACGAATTTGTACACGGGTGGGGTCTCGGCCTGGCCGGTGATCGGGGCTGGCCAGCCGGGGGGAGGAGGAGGAGGAACCATAGGAGGTTGGCTGTGGGAGAGCACTGACCACCAGGGGGCAACTCCTGCGTTGAGCGTCTGCCCCCTGGTGGTCAGTGCATGTCATAGTTACCGGCTGGTTGTCCAGTCAAACTGCCGCTTAGGCTTTTATATATATACTAGAGGCC